>NC_055977.1:22013636-22041136 GCF_018492685.1 Alosa sapidissima
GATCTCCCTGGTTTGGCTGTTGCCAGACTCTCCTTTCCCACTGTTGATTTCCAACACACACACACTCACACACACACACACACTCTCCCTCTCTCTGTATTTGCGCACACAGCACTTTCAGAGCTGTAAACAAACAGTCCAAACAGTCATACATTCACTGACAATACACACACACACATCCTACCCTCACCACACACACTCTCCTAAGTACACACTCTCAGTAAACAGTCTCAGACCTGCACATTCAAGCACAGCACACATTCTCACACAGTCCTACATTTAGGCACAGTTCTACCAGTTATACAGTGATAAGAAAAAGCCAAACAGACCTCGGGCCTGTTTACATGGTCAAAAGCGACTTCCTTAACTGATAATCTTCAGTGTGCACAGGGTGTTTGTGTCTGTATGCGTGAGTAGTTTGGAGACGCTGAGGCTTTTCCTGCCCATTGTTTGCTGATGCTGTGTGGGTTGGTTGAGGTGTTTTTGAGTGCTTATCAGACACAATCAGTGTTTATTTGGTCAGACTCATGACACCGAGTCCCCGCTTCACTGTGACAAAATATCGTTCCGTGTGTGTGTTATATGATTATATATTGTTGTTAAGACTAGGGTTGCAAAGGGGCGGAAAATTTCCGGTAAATTTCCGGAAACTTACTGGAAACTTTCCATGGGAAGTTAAGCTGGGGAATTTGGAAATATTCCAAATTGGAAACTTTCATGGAATTAAAAGAAATTATGGGAATTTACAGGAATTAACTGGGAATTTTTGGTAATTCCTACTTTTTCATATACAAGCATTAACATTTTGTTTCATAATAACCAATATGATTTGTTTGTTCATATTTTCACTTAGCTTAGCATACAAAGCTAGCTACCATGCTAGCGGGAATCCCATTCTCTGCATATGGTTTACTAGCGTGCTAAGCTAGCACTGAAACCACTGAACTGCCCAAGATACACCACGCCACTCAACAACAAAATCCAATTGGTTGGAACATTAACTATCTTGACTATCAGTTTCTTCAGTTAGAATCCAGAAAATGGTTAAAACAAGTAAAAAAAAAAATGACACAACATACCACCCCAACCAAACCTTATAGATTATGTAAATTATATATAAGTTGTCAATCTTAATCAGACTAATCAGATTAATCGTCCATTACAGTTTAATTACAGTTTAATTACAGTGCAAAATGACGTTCCCCAATTTGAATGAGGACAAAAGTGACGACAAGCCCATAACTGGGCAACTCTGGGAAACTTCTCCCAGTTTCACACCAGTTATTCCCACAAGATGACGTTTTCACCGGGAATTTATTTTCCCCATGCACATGAACGCACCATAGGCTACTAGACGTAAAGGAAACCTATGATGATTGCTGTGTGCATGGGATTGACGTATGTGCAGGGTAGAAATTTGACTGAAATTGCATTAAATCAGGTTGTTTTAACTAGTATTATGCTGCAAGATGGGGTTTTGTCCACTACATTTAAGTTCCCTGTTATAGACTAACTTGCCATATTAAAAAATTCCAGTTTATTCCTATTAATTCCTGTTTATTCCCATTAATTCCCGTATATTCCCGTTAATTCCCATGGAAAGTTTCCAACTTTGAAAATTCCCGGAATTTTGCAACCCTAGTTAAGACAGACACTGGCATGACTGTGTTGCCTGTCCAAGCCTCTCTTCCTCTCACTACTTGCCTGACCATTTCCCCCAAACATCTTTTTTCCTCATTCTCTGTCTTTCTTTCTCTCTCACTCACTCACTCTGAAAACCAGTCCACAATCTACCTACTCTCTCTCACTCACTCTCTCACTCTCTCACACACACACATATATACACACAGAGAGAGAGAGAGAGTTTTGCTTCCTTTGCCTCTAAGTCTTTTCTCCCCCTCTCACTCTCTACCTCCTTCCCTCAGTCTTTCGCACATTTTCCATTCCGTTGCTTTCTGAGCTGAAGTCATCTCCTCTTTCTACATTATTTTCTCTCCTTCTCCGCTCTTTTTTCTCCTTGAGGAGAAATGTGAACTGTAGTTTAGTGAAGTGTGTGTGTGTGTGTGTGTGTGTGTGTGTGTGTGTGTGTGTGTGTGGAGGGGGGTTTGCTTCAGGCTTGGGCAGTGACCAGTGACCACCAAAAGGAGTGTGTGTGTGTGTGTGTGTGTGTGTGTGTGTGTGTACACAAGTTTGGGAGGGTGAGAGATATTGGTGGTGTTAACAGGTTGTGTTTCAGTACTTGTATTCACTTGAAAATGCAAAAATGCCCCCCTCCACCCAACCCAGAATATGCGCACACACACACACACGAGGCTTTCAAATCCCGTGTCTCCATGATTTCTCCCCCTGCTTGCAGTTCCAGCCCAAGGCTAGGGCTCAGGAATCTGTGCCGACAGCACTGCTCCCATTTCGCTCCAATAAATGCATGGCGTCACCATTCAGAAAGGTGTGAGTGTGTGTGTGTGTGTGTGTATGAGCTGTGTCTATCTACTCTGGCACCTGTGAAATTAAAGAGGGATGGTATGACGGGGAGGATAGTTGATTGTTTGAATGTGTTTTTGTCTGGATTTGTGTGTATTTGTGCTCATAATCCATTGTGTGTGTATGAATGAGAGATATAATGTGTATATGTCTGGTTTTGTGTGTGTGCGTGCACACTAGCTAGTGAGTGAGCACGCGAGCCTCAGCTGCCTTGTGCAGCTCTGTGGTTTTACGAGGGGAAACCGCCGAACCTCCAGTTCCAGTGAACCTCCGCGAGTCATGCGCTCATGCTGGAAACATTCTGCCCTCCGCTGCTGCTGCTGCCGCTGCCGCCGCCACCACCGCCGCAGTCACCACTGCCGCTGCTGAGAGCGTTTTTCCTGTGTGCTTCTCCCTCCCTCGCTCTCTCTCGCTCGCTCTCTCTCTCGCTCTCCTCGCTCTCCTCTCTCTCTCTCTCGCTCGCTCGCTCGCTCGCTCTCTCTCGCTCTCTCTCGCTCTCTCTCTCGTTCTCTCTCTCGCTCTCTCTCACGGCTCAGATGGACAGACGACCGGCCCAGTTCAGTCCGGTTGCCTGGACATGTTCCTCTAGTTCTGGACACGTTGCCAGCACTACTTGGGCCTGCTGTCTCTCTTCACACACTCACTCGGCCTCTGTCCCCTCTTTGTCTCTCTCTCTCTTTCAATTTCTTTTTCTCTCTCTCCTCTCTCTCTCTTTACAGTCTGGTTGCTATCTCTGCTACTGTCCCGTTTGCTGTTTGTCTTGCTGTCTCAGTGAGTGTGTCCGGCATGAGGCCGTGGGATTTGGGATGCTGATTCACTCAGACAGTCAGAGAGCAACACTGAGACTAACGGGAGGATGGAGACAGTCAAAATGAAGTGCAGAGAAACCTCAGTCTCCTCTCCTCTCCTCTCCTCTCGTGTGTGTACTCCCACATCTACACAGAGGACGGGGCAATGTGAATGCAAACACACTTACACATAATCTACAGTGGATGTTTACAGAAGATTTTTTGATAATTGTAGAAAGAACCTACAAGGTGTGTGTGTGTGTGTGTGTGTGTGTGTGTGTGTGTGTGTAAATTGGTTCCAGTGTAATCTGGAGGAGAGAGTATTGCCCAGACATGTCTGTGTTTCCCCCAGCGCTCTCCGCTATATATATTTGATATGAGTACTACCAGTGGCTCCTTCTGTTTTGGGACTTGCAGTTTGACCTCTTTTGGTGTGTGTTTGGGGGGGCGGGGGGGGGTGTTCGGCTGCCTTCGCCCAGGGAGTGATGTGTGTGTGTGTGTGTGTGTGTGTATGGAGGATGGATGGAGGGAGGGGGGGGGGCATTAGCGCTGAGGGCCCTCACCTCGCCCTGGCTGCCATGACAGCGGGCTACCTGCTGCTGCGACTCCCCTAATTAGGACATTTCCCAGAATCCCTCAGGAGAGTGTCTGCTTGCTTCTCGCCAGAGACAAAGGCCAGGCTGCAGATGTGTAACACAAGACGGGGCCAGCCCGGGGTCCCGCTGTAATGGGAGAGAGGCGCGGGCTCTAGCACGAACAAGGCCACTCCAGAAATAAGGACGCTTTAGCTCACTAAAGTGTCCTTTTCTGTGAAGGGTGATATGCAATTAACCCCAAAACTGTGTGCACTAATCAACCCCTCTCTCTCTCTCTCTCTCTCTCTCTCTCTCTCTCTCTCTCTCTCTCTCCTCTCTCTCTCTCTCTCTCTCTCTCTCTCTCTCTCTCTCTCTCTCTCTCTCTCCTATGTTCTCCGGTGCTGTGTGTCGTCTTTTCTGCTCCTTTTTCAACTCAGGTAAGAGGATTTGTTTTGTCTGGCTCACCCACTGCCTGTGTTGTGTTGTGTTGTGTTGTGTTGTGTTGTACACTGTGTTCTTCTCCACTTGTTTGCCACTGGACTTGATGGCTTCTTTGACTATAATTCCTTGTGAAGGGGGGATGGGTGGAATTGTGAAGAAGAGAGGAGGGAGGGAGGGATGTGGCGTGGGAACCCCATAAGGTTGAGGCGGAAGGGCACATGCCCAGGTTGGCAATAACCCCCTCCTCGTGCGCGTAAACATGCCAACATGGCTGCCGATGTCATGGGCCCGTCATGCCTCTTTGAGAGAGCTTTCACTTCACCTCCTCCTCCTCCGTCTCTGCTGTGGCATAAATACCACTTTCATCCCTCACTCTCCAGCAAAGAAGAGAGAGGGATGATACCCAGGCAAAGCAGGGGAGAGAGAGAGAGACAGAGAGAGAGACAGAGAGAGAGATGGGGAGGCGAGAAGGTGGAGGAGAGAAGAAGTCAGATCAATAATGGAAAAGCCAGTGAGGCTCTGCTTGTCAGAAAAAGAAAGTAAAAAAAAGAAAACTATGGAATGCGTGGCAGATGACTGCTGACCAATAGTGGTTTTCTTAGGGCTTCGGAATATCTGGGAATCAATAATTCACAGGGCATTATTGAAGGTCTATTGTTTTTCCAGCGTGTTTTTCACAGGCAGGCACTCTGCAACAGGACTAAACTGATTTCACTTTTGAAAGCTTTTTACTCTCAAGTCAAGGTCAAGTGAGGTTTGAAGACTTGCAGGCAGGGAGGGAGGGAGAGAGAGAGAAAATCCCATACTTGGGATGCGGTTGCGGTTGGATCTGTGTGTGTGTGTGTGTGTGTAGGGTATGCAGGTGCTGTAGGGATTACCAGTGCCATGCAGCGACGTGCACCAACTGAGATGAGATGGAATTTCATATAGGCTGCTTTAATGCGTGTAGTGGGATGCATATTTAAAGGAGAATTCCGGTGTGATATTGACCTAAAGTGTATTGAAACATGATACCGAGTGTGAACGTATGTCTCATAGCCCATCTCGGCTTGTCCCCTGCACTCCAAAATCTGGCGCTAGTTAGCCGATGCTACCAACAGCTTTTTTAATAGTGGTGCTTCGGCATCGGGCTAGCCATGCAAATAAATCACTGTTTTACACCCATTTACGAGGCTCAATGTATCTCCACACTTCATTGGTAGACTTCCAATAATTCAGTGGAAAATTCCGATAAAAATAATTCAGTGGAAATGCATGGATTCCAGTTTCTTCCAGTAGCAGCAACTGGAATCCATGCATTTCCACTGAATTATTTTTGGAATCTGATCCCTTATCATACCTGTTCATTCTTACTCGTTGCTCGACTTATCGTGACTAAATTCAAGATGGCTGCAAACGCTAAACTTCGTGAAGGTACTGTCTGTATAAATCGTCTTGTAAGTAAACTACCAGTGCTTTTTCAAAGTTCTCAATGTCTCGTTTTAAATGTCAGGGCCCTCGGAAGTCTACCAATGAAGTGTGGAGATACATTGAGCCTCGTAAATGGGTGTAAAACAGTGATTTATTTGCATGGCTAGCCCGATGCCGAAGCACCACTATTGAAAAAGCTGTTGGTAGCATCGGCTAACTAGCGCCAGATTTTGGAGTGCAGGGGACAAGCCGAGATGGGCTATGAGACATACGTTCACACTCGGTATCATGTTTCAATACACTTTAGGTCAATATCACACCGGAATTCTCCTTTAAGCCATCTGCAGACACGTCTGAGAGAGAGAGAGAGAGAGGGAGATTTAAGGCTTTCGCAGGCCGCAACGGAGCCGGGCAGGTAAACTCGTCAGGCTGAAAAGCGCTGACTCTGTCATTTTAAAGGGGGTAATTTGTGCTGCTGGGCCACTCATTCATTTTAAGTGGTTAAGAATCAGTGGGATTTGATGGAAAATTGCTGCTTCTTTTGGGGCTCTCTCTCTCCTTTCCACTCTTACTTGGCCTCTTTTTTTCTTTCTCTGTCTCTCTCTCTGTCTCTCTCTCCGTCTCTCCCCCCCCCTCTCCCTCTCTTCCTCATACTGTGTCTGTAATTTTTCACTCTCACTCCTCCTCACTCAGCCTCTGCTTTATCTCTCCCTGTATGTTTCTCTGTTTCACTCTCTTCTGCTCTCTCGCTGTCCCAGTCCCAACCCCCCTACATGCAGGCAAAAGAAGCCCATGTATCTTGTATCTTAGGTACAGTATATGTTTGCAAATGATCAAGCAAATACAGTCCATTGGAATATCATAGTAAAATGTAGATACAAAGGCGATTGATTTCTTATAACTGCAAACGCTATTCTCTCAATATTAATAGAACATTGTGGAATGGACGGTTTGTGAGGAGCTACATAGTTATATTTAATTTCTTGTTTCTAAAGCTTAAGAAGTAGTGTCAACTCCAAAACGAGGGCTTGTGGTGTTAAAATAGAAATGGGATTCTCTCTTTCTTTCTCTCTCTCTCTCCCCCTCTCTCTCTCTTTCTCTCTCTGTGTCTGTCAGTCCCTCTTGTGTGCTGCCTGTCTCTTTGGTGTTTATATTTGCAGGCTGTTGTTTTGTCTGTACTGTGAGGACAGCCGGTCGGGCGGGCGGGCAGAGTGCTCCACTGAGGTCCGTGGTCTCGTGCTCCGGTCCCATGCTCCATGGCCCGCCAGGGAACTGGCTCCCTGACCCGCTGTTTGCATTTCTGCCCAAGTGATGATGGCAGGTTCTCCCCTCCCCTCCACTCTCTCTCTCTCTCTCTCTCTCTCTCTCTCTCTCTCTCTCTCTCTCTCTCTCTCTCTCTCTCTCTCTCTCTCGCTCTCTCTCTGTCAGTCTGTCACTCCATCTTCATTCTCTCTCTCTCTCTCACTCACTCACTCACTCACACACACACACACACACACACACACACACACACACACACACACACATTCTCCTTCTCACACTCTTTTTCTAAGGCTGGGGATATGCTTGCAATTCACAGTGTGTATTCATACACATCATGGCTGGCACACACATCCTGCGTCCATTTTGTGCGTGCGAGATGCAATATTCCCACGGATGCTAGCGGCGTTATTAGAAGTGCAGTACGTGTTTGTACACGAGGACGCAGAACCGTCTCTATTTACGACTCTGGGTCTCAATTCTGTGGTCCACCCTCTAGCAGAGTCCTCCAGTAACATGCATAGTACCCGTGCAAGTTGTATACACAAATGTACGTGAACACTTGGTCAAAAAGCAAGTATATCCACGGCCTCTCTTTCTGACTTTCTCACGTTCTCCCTGTGTCACTCATTCCTCTGTCCAGCTTTATCTATTCTCTACCGCGTCTTCTCTCACTGTCTGTCTCCATCGGTCATTTCCTGTAGCGTCTGCCTCCTCTAATACCCCTGGCTCCTGGCGCAGCGGTCGGTATGGTGGACGCTCAAGCCCTGCTCATTTTACGGGTTTTTTATATGGGAGCTGTGGGCACTGCTGGTGCATTTCCACACTGTACATACAGTCGCCGCATTGTGCTGTAAAATGGGCACAGCGCCAATCACGCCAAGTACTTAATGTAGTAGCGGTCACAGGTCCAGAACACACACACACACAGACTCTCACTCTCTCTCTTTCTCTCTCTCTATCACACACGCACACACACTCTTTCTCTCTCTCACACACACACACACACACACACACACACACACACACACACACACACACACACACACACCACTCCCTCCCTCATTTTCCAAGACACTCATCTTAAGTGGATGGAAAGGGAGAGGCCGAGGCCAGAGAAATGTACTGGGCTGTGCTCAGTATTGATTAGGCCACTGCCATGCCAGCTCTGGGCTGGGGCCAGGCCCGTCCGAGAGCGGCGTTTGGCCGGGAGAGGAGGCTCCGTCCTGGGTCAGGGTCCGCGGAGGCGTGCCAGTGTAAATGGGAGCCAGAGGCCTGGTTGACAGCCATAATGGCCTGGAGAAGTGCGAGGGGGAGATGGGTTTTACGGTGTGTGTCGGGCTCTTAATTACATTAAGCGTGTGGGTGGATATCATCGCTTTATCTGTGGTGTCTTATCGTGATCTCTCTGCACAGTTGGAGAGTGTGTGCACGCAGGAGCAAGAGCAGGCATACACACACACGCACGCATACGCATGCACGCACGCGCACACACATACACACAAAAAAAATAATTCTCCCTCAGTGACCTTCCTTTTCTGAGAACATTTAGACACTTGCGTTGTCTATCACATTTATACTCTCCACCTGCTTGCATGTGTACACACACACGCACACACGCACACATACACACACACACATGCACGCACGCACATACATACACATACATACAGCTATACATACAGAGAGAGAGAGAGAGAGAGAGAGAGAGAGAGAGAGAGAAAGAGAAAAAGAAAAAGAGTGCCTCCGCCTCACTCCTGCACCTGATTGCTTTCTCATTTTTCTCAGGAAAGATTTATGGTGGGCGGGCTGAAGGAGACAGGCTATTACCATGAGCTCTTAAAGCTCATCATTCAAACCAAGAAGAGAGTGTGTGTGTGTGTGTGTGTGTGTGTGTGTGTGTGTGTGTGTGTGTGTGTGTGTGTGTAGCACATCTCTACGAGTCCCACTGTTCAGGTAAAAAAAAAAAAAAAAAAAAAAACATAAATAAATAATAACAATATATAAACCCCATTTGAGCAAGCGCCTATACCTGTGTCCACTCAGGTTAGCCGTGTTCGGCAGAGCCGCTCCATTCACTAAAGCCTTCCTCCATGGAGCCCTTGTTCCACAGGAGCTCACATTAGCAGCGCTAGCTTGTCTTGCGGTCAGCCCAGCGAGCAGTGCTCTCTGCTGAATACTTGAGAGTGCTCTTATGGCTTTAAGTGCCTGCACTGCCCCTAATAGAGGGGAGCTGTCAATCACTGTGAGGATTGGGGAAAGAGAGAGAGTGTGTGTGTGTGTGTGTTTTTGTTAGATGGATGATATTGGAGTTAGGTGGAGACGTTTGTATGGACATGTTTTGGTTGAGGCTTCGGATTGCCACAGCCCTGTAAAACAGAGGGCCCACTTGCATGTTTTTGTGGCGTGTCGATATCTGTTAGTAACATAATCCTCTTGCTCGCTCTCACTCTCCCTCCTTTCTCATGGCCTTTCCCTTCGTCTGACTGACTCTGTCTCTCTCTCTCTCCCGCTCTCTCTCTCTCCAGCTTTCTCCTTGGTATTAGCAGTTTCAGGCAGTTGTTGCATTAGAGAGCGACTGCGATGCTCATTGGGATAATTGTGCTTCATTTTCCTCTCATTGGCCTGTGCAGTAGCCCAGCTGTGTGGCTGGACTTGCATCGCTCCAGGAAGTAGCATTAGCATTCAATGCTCTGCCTTTCACTCTACTATCACATGCGGTGTGCTATCTCTGTCCCCCCAAGCAATTTTAGTATGTGCAGACCATAGAAGTGTGTGTGTGTGTGTGTGTGTGTGTATTTGTGTATATGTCTGGCCACTTTTCAGGTATGAAACTATCCCCTGATTTTCACAGCGGTCAACATCAGAGGACTTGACGGGCACACAGAGAATTCTTTACCACTCATCTTAGACATGCTCACAGAGCACATGAGACATCCCGCTGTGTCACTGGGGCATGTATGTGTGTGTGTGGGTGAGGCCTGCGTGTGTGTTTGATGTATTTTGTTCAGCAGGTGGGGAGGTAGAGGTGTGTGTGCGTGTGTGTTTGCGTGTGTGTGCTTTGCCTATAGATAACCACTGCAATAGATAACTCTCTTTGTCAGGCCAGGGAATGCGGCCGGTAGTTTAAAGCGTGCCAAAGTGGTGCGCACGGCTCTTTATCTGCGTTTTGTCCAAACCCAATCTCCACTTTGGTTACAGCTCGGCCCAATCACCTCCACCGCTCCGCCTATTTGGCAGCCAAATCAGAACCTCCACGCTCATGCTGTGGTTATCATCTCTCCACCTCTATATATCTCTCTCCCTCTCTCTTTCCTTCCCTCCCTCCCTCGCCGTTTTCCTCTTCTTTCTGCCCGTCTATTCGGGGGGGGGTTTGGACGGTGGCCGTGTCCGAAGGCAGAGTAGTCTTTGTACCAAAATCCTTCCTCCTTTTGCCGTCCGAGCTTTGTTTGATCTTTTTAGCTCACTGAGTATGCCCTCTCCCCGCTCCCTCTGATTCTTCTCTCTCCAAAAGAAATTCCCTCAGACAAGCTTTATTGCGCAGCGCTGGGCTTCAACCTGGTGACAGAGAAAGAATGCGAGAGCTTGCATGCAGGGGATGGGGGTGGGAAGGCAAGAAAACATGAGATTTCTTTCTCCTCCTTCATTTCTTGATATAATGGCTGTTTATGCAATGGCAGGACTGGAGGAAGCAACGCTGTTTCAGACTAGTGCTCTGCGGCCAGAGATCCAGTTTTTTTTTTTCTAAACCCCTTTTTTCATCTGTTGATTTTTATGTCTTTGTTTTGTTTGTTTTACCACACAACACTGGTGGTGTCCTTCCAAGCCCACCGAGCTAGAGGAAGTGGTCAGACATGCAGCTGGACTTGACTATGTGACATTTCGGACCGCGCTCCACTCTAGTTTATTGGAGAAGAAAACACAGGCACTTGTCAAGCTGAGGGGAATAAGATGGCGGCTTTATTATTTTAGCACAGAGGACCCGGGCTGAGTCTATTTGCCTCAGCTGTAATGATTGGAGGATTTATCCAAAGGTCAGCTATTGTGTTTCACCAGTGGTATTTAGTATATTGTTGTGTGTCTTATTTTATAAGTGTCTGCCAAAGAGGATAAAACGCTTTTGTGCTCTAATGAAAGCTGTCAAAACATGTTGAGTTACGAGTCGGATGGAAGGGGGAGCCGAATGTTGAAAGTGTGTCTGGAAAATCTGACTGGAGTCATTGTTCGATTCCCAGACCGCAAATTGGAAGTGGTAGTCAGAAGGTATGCGCACGCAGACACATACACACTTATTTTCGGTCACTTAGCGGAGAAAGGGAGCGAGTGAGGAAAATGGATGAATGTGCTGGCACACACAGGTACTGCATTTACCCTTCTCACCTGGTCCAGAACTTATTCCCTCTCATTAGCTGGGCGTTAGAGACCAGCTGAGGCCGGTGGACAGAGGCCAAGCTCATTTCATTTTTCTTGTCATCCCTGAAGGCATTCCAGCAGGAGCCCGGCCATTGCATCACATTCTATCCACTGTTACATTGTACTTGCCTGGCAGTTAAAAAAGAAGTCCGTGTTCCTGACATGACCGCAACCAACTGGTGTGTTGGAAGGAGGAGGCAGTTGAATTAGATATTGATGGATATAAGTGAAAGTATTTGAATTGAATATAAGTGGATTCAAGTGTTTCATACCCTGAGTGGAAGGAGATCAGATAGATTCAGTTTATTTAAGTGCGTTCTATAGAGGAGTGGGTGGAATAAATTAGACCACCAGATGAAGGGTTGTTCACCTGGAAGATTCTTTTTTTTCTAGCTTTGTTCATCCCTCCTGACTTCCCACAGCCTTGAGGTGAATGGGAATAGCAATGTGAGTAACAATGAGGGTGTCTTTTAAATACATAAGCAAGCCTATCTTTTTTCCAACCACTCTCGGTTGCACTACTATAAATCCTTGTGTGCTGGCTAGCATGCAATAACCGGAAAATGAGGCCTGCTGTTGTTATTATCAGCACTTGTTACACAGCAGGGTATGGTTTCATAATCTAAACTGATAACAATGTTATCCTTTATGCCAATATCCTCTTTTAGCCTAGGAGTCTATTGCAGGGTCTTCCTAATAAGATCCCCACAGTCCTTCAGGCCACAATTCACTGGAGAAGCAGACATGTAAAGGCATCCTGAAGAGCAGGCTTGAAAAACGATTAGCTCGTCGACATATGAAATATGTACATAATAAACGACACACAAAGAATAATATGCAGCTTGTGGAACACTCTGTCTTGCTTTCTTAATAGGAATTTTGAATAAGATATTAAACGAGTGAACAGACCATTTTGATCGCTGCTCGCCATCTTGGCAGAATTGTATGTTTTCCGTATTTGTCATTTCAACACTTATTGTGTGCCTTTCATGACTTTTATAGTCCTTTGTGCTGGTTCATTGAGAGCTTTATTGCACATTTTCCTCAGCTTTATTCCAATAGCTGGTTGTGATATTGGCGAGGCAGAATGAAACCTTTGATCTGTAACGCTGCAAGCCCACCATCACAGATGTGCCATTTGGTATGGTGTGAAAGCCATTCAGCTGATGCCTGCGCCCTCTCTCCCTCTCTTTCTCTCTCTCTCATTTTCTCCCTGTCTTTCTTTCTCATCCTGCAGTGTTGTCTCACACAGCAAATATTCTCCTGAAGCAATATTGGTGATGATGGGAGAGGAGACATGCCAGTACACACACACACACACACACACACACACACACACACACGTAAAGGATGGCTTTCCGCAGGGCTTCTCACAGAAGGGAAGAGGGCTGTGCGGATCCCGAGCTCTAATTAAATGCATTTAACCCAAGGTCGAAGCTGAGCCGAGTGTGAGAATGGCACTTCTCCTGAGCTGTAAATGTTTTATTGAGTCCCTTTGAACTGAGGCTGAAGGCAATGCACACTCACTCTGCCAAGCTGTAGGGAGACACTCACACACACACTCTCTTTCTCTCTCTCTCTCTCTTCTTTCTTTTTCTATCTGTTTCTTTTTATTTCTCTATATTTTTTTTAGTCTGTCTTTCTTTATCTTTATGAAATAGAAGAGATCTGAAGGTCTCCCTCCATCCTCTGCCTCTCTAATGGATGTGAAAGCAGTTGTGTCTTAAACCTGCCGTGTTCTCGGTGGTGTTGCACATCTCCGTGAACGCGGCTGAATGGGAAAGCTTTGCTCATCGGACTCCTAACGGGGAACCCCCCCCCGCCAAGAACAAGGGATGCAGCGGGAGGCAGGGGGCCCCCGTCCTCTTCATCCTGTCGTCTTGTCATCCTTTTCTTCTCAATTTTATATTTTCCCCTCCTCTCTTCTCTCTTTCTTCTTCATTGCTTTCGTTTGTTTTCCCCCCGTAATCTTCTTTTGTTGTTCCCCTCATCAGCAGTGGGATGTGGTTTCGCTCATGTTGGTTTGTTTTGTACTGGTGCGACTTCAAAGCTAGCGTCTGCGTGCCACGTTTTGTTGATGGCGGAATGAGCCAGAAAAAAGGAGCTGTTGTTTTCTTGTTTAGTTAGTCAGTTTGTTTGTTGAGAAAGGGGAGCCTGTGTCCAGGCGACTGCTGTGAGCCAGAACCGCAACCACTTCGCTTCGCACACAGTGTGTTACATTTTGCCTTGCTGTGCCTTATATATTAAGACATTATTTGTAGCTTAAAGGTAATGCTTGTTTACCAGTTTATCCATGGCTGTGATTCTAAAGGGGCATCAAATGAAACAGTGCAAACAGGCCTGTATGATGGATGTAGAGAGAGGATGTAGAGGACTCTCTGGTTCCCTACACCATGGCTTCTTTGATCTGGTTTAAACTGTGGCGTGTGTGTGTGTGTTGTGATATGGAGATTGAGCAGGAGTACGATTGTTTTAGTTGTGGGACTGTACGTGCTGTGAGGCCGCACTCACATACATTGTGTATATGGGTGTGTGGTTTGCATGCTTGGATGCCTGCAAAGAGCCCTGGAGAGGCAGATCTTCCCTTCAAGTTAAGTAAATGTGTGTGTGTGTGTGTCTGTGTGTGCGTGTCTGTGTCTGGAGCGAGAGTATATTTCGTTGGCTTTGTGAGGTTGTGTGTGTTGTCACCTCCAGTTGCTGAGTGTGTTTTGACACCTCAAAACTGCTGGTACGGGAGAGCATCATGGCTGCAAGGACCTGGGAGGTGGCCTCAGGTTTGTGCTCATTGTGTGGGTGCTGTGTTTTGACAGCCAGCTTTGTGTATGTCGCCGTCTTCACAACTGAGCTCATAGGTTTCTGTCTCAATTCTCTCTCTCTTTCTGTGTGTGTGTGTGTGTGTGTGTGTGTGTGTGTGTGTGTGTGCGTGTGCGCACGCACACCTGTGGTAGGACACATGCAGTGGTACCATGTAATTAGTGCTTACTTGTATGTCTAGCCCTTGTCTGACACACACATTAAGCGTTTACTGCTGTTCACCTAAAGAATGGAATATCTCAAGCCAGAGGGTTGGGATGAGTCACGTCTCCTGGTGTAAGTTGAAAAAGTGTTTGCTCAACTTTTATAAATGCGTGCGCGCGCGCACACACACACAAACACACACACACACACACACACACACACACACACACACACACACACAGCACTCAGAGCACTCATCTTTTAACACATGCAACAGATGACAAGCGGGCTCTTTGGCTGTGAAGTCACTTTGCAATCAATGTGCTGTTTGTTCTCCGCCATGATAAGTGGTGTGTGTTTGTGTGTGTGTGTGTGTGTGCACACAGGATGTCTGCTTATGGAGATGCACACAAAAGCTCAGCAGGTCTCCAGGCTTTCGCACCACTGCTTCAGCCATTCCCAGCACCACAGGAAGGCTTATTACTGTGTCCTTGTCACAACCTTTTTTTCCCCAAAACACACACACACACACACACACACCAGTGAGTCCTCGCACCGCTGCATTCAAGGCCACTTTATTTATCCTCTCTTTTCTTCTCTTCCTGTCTTCCATTCTCCCAGTCATTTGATTCTTTTCATTTCTTTACTTTTTCTTAAATGCCATGCCGTGTTTTCACTTGCACAGTCATGTCCTCGTCTCCTTGTGTCCTTGTCGCCTTGCTCCCTATCGCCTCTTTCAGTATTACTTAATACCATTCAGCAACATGACCTTGATGAAATGCCTCTGAAAAGGCCTATCCCGAATCAGCCACTGCATAAGGGCGCTAGTTTAGTTGGCGTTCCCTCATGCCCACGAAGTCTTGAGGTCAGTTGGATTTGTGGGGAATGAGTGAGTGATGATCCGGCCTCTGGCATCTCTGTGCTCAACCCACTGGTGCTGCTGGGAGATTCGCTCGCTGAACATGTTGCTAGGAAACGGCTGAGGCATTGCTATATTGCTTTAATGCCCCCTCCCCTTAACACACACACACACACACACACACAAACAGACAGACAGACAGACCTTCTCACTACATATCCTTCACTTTAATTGGCTCATCTCAGAAGTTGAACAGAGAGAGAGAAACAGCTTGATACATACTCTTCTGTCTCTCTCTCGTTCTTCTCCCATCTCTCTCTCTCTCTCTCTCTATCTCTCACACTCTTACTCGTCTTCTAAAAGCCTTTCCTCTCAGCCACTCCAGTTCCGTCATCCTTTCCCCCCCACTCTCTCTGTATCCTCCCTTCTCTCTCAGCCCTTGTTGGTGGGTTTTAATGAGTACTTCAATCAGCTCTGCTTGGCACTCCCTTTAATTGGCAGTCCCTAACTGACAGGTAGCTAACTGATGGAGGGGCCGCTGTCTTAACTGCAGCTGATTACTGTGCCCGAGCTCACAGTCACTTTGACTGGAGCCTTTTGTGGTTGCGTGCGAGTCGACTCACTCTCTCTCTCTCTCTCTTGCGCATTCCCATTCTCTTTCTCTCATTCTCTCTCTCCCTTTCCCTCTCTCCTTCCCACTCTCTCTATTGGTCTCTCGTTCTCATTCCTTTTTAGAGCTCTCACCTTCTATTTCCCTTCTCTTAATCTCTCATGCCACCCCCCCCCCCCCCCCCCCCCCCCCCCTCTCTCGTTTTCATTTTTTCCCCTCTCCCCCTTCGTCAACCCATAAATGTACTTGTGCCTTTTCTGGGCTTCTCTGATGGAAAAGTGTGTGTGTGTGTGTGTGTGTGTTTTCATTCAGGACCAGAAACATTAACTGAATGTGGAGTTAAGGAACGGTCTCCTCTATTTCCACATGGTCAGGTCATTGCAGGTTGAAATCCCAGGAAGCACTTATATAGAGTATCCACAGCTTTAGTGCACTCAAGGCCCGAAAAGATCAAATAAGGATATGAAGACATGCAGCATGGCCTACATGAGTAACGGATCTCACTTTGTCCTAGAAACTGTAAAGCTTCCCTGTTTCAGGCCTGTCAAGGGACTACAAGTAAAGTGTGTGTGTGTGTGTGTGTTTCATTCAACAGGTTAAGGT
The DNA here is from genome assembly GCF_018492685.1 of Alosa sapidissima. Classification (NCBI taxonomy): domain Eukaryota; kingdom Metazoa; phylum Chordata; class Actinopteri; order Clupeiformes; family Clupeidae; genus Alosa; species Alosa sapidissima. The sequence goes on from NC_055977.1 coordinate 22,030,035, forward strand.
GTCCAAGGTTTTTGACAAACTTAGTTATGTTAGTGAGATCCTTTGCTCTCGCTCTCTCTCGCATCTCTCATACAGCCCTCATGCACTGTGTGTGTGTGTGTGTACGTGTGGCACTTCAGTATTATGCGTGTGAGAAAGCCCTTAAGACACAGCTGCACAACACACAGCAAACCCCTCCTTTTACACACACACACACCTCCCTAGTGCTTGCCACATAACGGCTATTCCTCGTGACATTGGGTCTCTCAAATGCATCGCCCCTCCCCATCTCTCTCTCTCACACACACACACACACACTCTCCCTCTGAAGGCTTAAGGGATTTCTGAACCTGAGCCCAAGGCGACACATCCAACACTCTTTAACAACTCCCCCGATCACATCCTCACTAATATACACACCAACACACATACACATACTGATTGTTCAGGAATGAGTCCCAGCTACCTCAAGGAGAGTGCCTAAAGGTCATACCCCCCCCCCCCCCCCCACACACACACACACCATCTCCCTCTCTCTTGAAAGTGTGTTACTGGAGCCCAGAGCACAGGCTTACGGCCACACCTAGATCATGTTGCCTGTGCTCAAAGGCTTGGATGTGCTCAGATTGGTGCTGGCCAGTGTGGACACTCCTAGACAATGGACAGGCCTGCTTTGTTGGACTAGAAGAAGAGGAGGGGGAATAAAACACCCTGACCTTTTTGGCTGGCGGACAGATTTTGAAATTGGAATGCATGTTGCTGAGCCTTGAGCCTTAAGAAGGATCTGTGGAAGCCATTGGCTATGCGGGTGCATCTCCCTCTCTTTGTCAACTACAACCCCCTGACACGTGTACACACACACACACACACTGACTATCTTACACACACACACAACATCCTCACAGTGCTCTATCTCCCTCTTATCCCATCTCGTCACTCCATCAGACAGATGACTGTCTCTTTGTCTTCCACCCTTCTCTCTCTCTCTCTCGCTACCCCCCCCCCCCCCCTCCCTCTCTCCCCCTACCTACCTCTCACCATGTCTGCGCTGCCTTGTACAGTGAAAGATTGACAAGTGTTTCTCGGTATCGGCGGGCCCAGATCACATCGCTCCTCTCTTGTTTTCGCTTCAAAGGCCCTTGTTTCCAGGGCATCCCACACGCTTGTGATCTGACAAGCCTGGCTGAAGTGCTGCCCCCCCTCGCTCCGGCTGAAGGGAACCAGGTGGGGGTTGGAGGTGGTGGGGGGGTCTATGGTCTAGGATCATGGATCCAGATCTAAAGTAGTTCCGTCCATCTTGCCTGCGTTGGTCCATGTGTTTCTCTTTGCATTTCTTGGCTCAGTAGCCTTTTTGGTCACTTAACCCTCCACAATTCTGATCCTAATCTTTCTCTTTATGATATTAGTCTCTCTTATCAATGTCTCTATCTGTGCCTGTACATCTGTCTGCCCAGTTTGTCTGTCTGTCTGTCTCCCTGCTTAGTTCACTTTGTATTGGAGATGCATGTGCTGTGGTGTCTGTAGTGTCGGTGTGTTTTTAGCCACGAGAGGGAGGAATAAATTAGAATACGTTTGCAAATAAATGAGTCAATTAGGCTGCTCTCACCTGGGGCAGGGTACGGGGGAAGGGGGGATGCTCGTAGGATAGCGCTCGGATCATCAGAATTGGGCGTCTGTCTAGGAGGCCCTCTCTCCCGGTGCAGTGGACCCCGGGGGCACTCTGCTGCTCGCTGGTAAATCCTCCGGACTTGAAACAAGGACGAGAGAGACGACTGCACAGCCTCTGTTGGACTGGTTCCTTCCAGCATTCTTTCCTGCCATTGTTATTTCTCCAGTCGCGCACTCTCCCCTCTTTTTTCCCTCCCTCTTTCTTTCTTTCTCTCTCTCTCTCTCTGTTGCTCTCTTTCCATCTCTCTTCTTCAGCATGTCTCATCCATCTTCTCAAATTCTTCAATTCTCTCTCTCTCTCTCTCTCTCTCGCTCACTCAATGTTTGGCAGTCTGTGATTTATGAGATTTCATTGCATGTGCAGCGCGTCTGTGTTGAGTGAGGTTATGTCTGGCTGCGCCTTGTCGAAGGAAAGAAGAAAGAAAGAAAGGAGGAAAGGGGGAGTTAAGTGTGTTAACTGGAAAAGATATGTATGTGTGAGTGTGTGTATGTGTGTGTGTAGCTCGGCAGGCCGCCACATGTGCACTGACAGACAGCCATTTCTTTTTCCCATCATCCCCGACCCTGATCCAGGGAGGAGACTTGAGATGAGTTTGGCACCGCAGGGCTTTTGGACTCGTTCCCTTCGGGCTTTGTGGGGGTGGCTGTGGTGGGGGTGACTTCTGCTCACGGACATCATTGGAGCTCAAAGCCACGTAGTCAGTCCCCTGACCCCCCCCCCCCCCCCCCCCGCCCTTCCCCTTTCAGACCCTGTTGTGGAACAAATCTGTGTCTGCATCAAATGAGTCAGCATCAAAATGAGTCAGTGGTTTATTGAGTCTCTTTTCAGGCATGTAAATATCCCAACGAGGCCTCTTGTTGTGTGTGGTGTGTGTGTGGTGTGTGTGAGTGTGTGTGTGTGGTGCGTGTGTGTGCATGCAGGTTTGACGGGCACGTGTTAAGTGGCTGCATATCTTGACCACTGATGTCCCTCTTTGTCAGAGCCTGTGCTGCAGCAGATAAAAGGGGGGAGAATGCCGGCGACCATAAACCGTGGTGTTCGCACGCCGGCTTTGAAGGAACTGTGTGAATGTGTGTGTGTTGCAGGGGGAGAACAGAGGGAAGGGCATGCACTGACATGTTCAACATGCGCGAGAGAGAGCGAGCCACACACACACACACACACACAGTGAGTCACTCACACGCTCTGGCTGCCAGTGGACCATCTGGATGCGAAAGAAGCCAGAGGGGTGAAGCACATCTGGTCTGCACTCTACATCTCTGACGGCATGGACCAATCAGGTCACTCCAATCCCAAGGGACTGATGAGACCAGCCAATCAGGACAGCATTTTTCCCCCTTTTTTGCATCACATCTGGACTTCTTACAGATTGAGACAGGCCGTCAGAGGAGTCTCTGGACAGTATGACCAACAGCACCAGTCAGCCAATTAGATCACTGACCATTTGACCAGCACATCCAGTCAAGACGATCTAATTTACTGACACTCCGCAACCAATGCGTACCAACCAAAACAGACCACTAATAGTGAGAAACCAGTCAGTATAGTATAATCCCCCAAGCCAGTTTAGCAGCCAATCAGGTATGTCTCCAGACACGTACAGCAAGGGGCCAATCAGGAGTGAGTAGCCTCGGGATCTGGCGATGACCGCTCCCTCTGCCCCTGTTCTCTGGTTCGAGTGATTGTGCTGATCTCCTCTGCACTGTAATTGGAAAATTGCATCCATCTGTTTCTAGTGCAAAATAAAAAATGAGGGGGAGTTAAAAACAAAACAAAAAAGAGAGAGCGAGAGACCAGAGAGAAGAGGGGGAGGGGCCAATTGAAAAGATTTCCATGATGAACCTGTCATTCTGCGTTAGACGCTGTGTGTGAGGAGCCCTTTGTTACTGTTACTTTTTTCCTCCCAGAGAGAATGAAGCCTGCTTGGCTGACGGTGGTGAGGGACTCGCTCTCTCGCTGTGTGTGTGTGTGTGTGTGTGTGTGTGTGTGAGCGCAAAGGGAGTTGAGGGGGGAGGGGGGGGGGTCATGCTGCGGGGAGAGATGACTAAAGCTGATTCACGAGTGCCTCTGTGGACTGGGCCTGCATATGGAGTATGTCACTTCAGAGCCCCAGCCTTCACACCCATTAAGTATACCCTCTCTCCCTCCCTCTCTCTTCATCCCTCTTTCTCTCTTCCCATCTCTCTTTCTTCATCTCTCTCTCTGTCTGTCCCCACCACTCTCTTTTGCCCCCCCCCCCCCCCCCCCCACACACACACACACTCTCTCTCACAGCACTCAAAAGGAATTTAGAAGCATGTTAGCACTCAGTACTGTTTTGATGATACAGTGCATCAACTGAACTCCCATCACTACAGATAGACTATGCTATCCACTTACCACTCACCATAACTCATCACCACACAACCTAAGTTAATTCATTTCATACTGGCTGTAGGAATCTTAGCTCTCAGGCTAGAGCCATGCTATCGCTACTGGGGATTGTGGATTTTCTTGCTCTTTCTTGCCAAATAGATGATGGATGGAAAAACTGGACAAGCAAGCATTTGGACATAGTTCCAGTTCCACAGTTCCATAGCCCATAGTCACAAGCCACTGTTCCACATGAGTGCTGCATTTGTTACCTAATGACATTCAGATGACTGTCCGTGTGATTGGATCTGTGGATGTGTCTTGTTGTCCCCTGGACAAAGGCATATATTCATAATCTTTAATTGATTCTAATCTATAGCTGGTCTGTAGTGTTTAATCAGATTGCCTGGGGGCATGGTGGGTCAATCCTTACCACCATCATGGGATTCAGAAGGATGCCGTGTGCTGGCTGTGAGGAGGGGGAGGGGGGGGTTGTGCAGGTGGACCGCACAGGGCGGCCTCGGTCTGTCACTGTGTGCTCCAGTGCTAATTGGTAATTAGCATTTATAAGTATGGTAACAAGGTCTAATTGTGACGAAGCATTACTTACGGCCAGTGTGCAGGTCAATGGTGTGGCCATGCCAAGGGCACTCGGCAGACACACCCAGCTGTGAGATTGCGAGAGAGAGAGAGGGCAGGAAGAGGGAGTGCAGATGGGAGGATGAAAATGTAAGAGTGATGAAGCGAGAGTATGTTTGAATGCTGTACAGACCATGCAATCAGAGACACTTTAATGGCGGGTGCTCTTAACACAGAGACTCAGTAATACCACTTATCCCCTGCCTTGACAGTCTGCCAGAGAAGAGCGTCGGGATAATTATTAGCTGATGCTCAGGAAATCGCTGCTAAGCCAGATAGCAACTTAGCCTCGTATGATGGGATCTTCTCTCTCTCAGATCGGCACCACTTCTGAGCCAGACTCTTGTCACTGTCAGACTGTCATAAGTACACAGCACACCCACAAATTACCGCCGCCAGTTATTCATTAAAACGCAGTACACAAGACAACAAGTATGCGATTTGAGACGCAGCCCTAGCATGTTAGTGTTCACTTCTAACTTCCACTGTAGTGAGTGGACTGAAGTAGCGTGGCGTGCAGCCGTGAAGTGTGTGTGTGTGGAGGGCAGCCGTGAAGTGTGTGTGTGTGGAGGGCAGCCGTGAAGTGTGTGTGTGTGTGTGTGTGTGTGTGTGTGTGTGGAGGGCAGCACTGGGGTGTCCTTTAAGCCGACTTTAATGCGCCTGTCAGCCACTCGTGCCCTTCTCCTCACGTCTGCACGGATTACTGACACTGTTAGCCTTCGGGGCCAATGTGTTTGTGACAGCACCACTAGTTTCACATGCTGGCAGTGGCGTCCTCGTGAGTTTACCCACATGGCAGTGTAGCCAGAGGCTTGGCTGTGTGTGTGTGTGTGTGTGTGTGTGTGTGTGTGTGTTCATGCAGACATTGATGCCAATCGAATGTGCTTTATGTAGATGCAATGTTTGTGTGAACGTATTTGTGTGTGGCAAACTGTGTGTGTGTTTTTGGGATTGTCACTGGTAGTGCAGAGAGTTTTGAGTTGTGCGCTCCAGAATCTTGGCAGTGGTCCTGGTCAAGCACCCCAGCTGAATTGCTCGGGCACAGGCTTTGAGTTGGCCGCTGACTGGGGTTTATTTAAAAGGCCAACGGGGGGAAGAAAAAGCAATAATGGGGAGAGGAAGAGAGTGAGTTTCCATGTGTTTTTATTTGTTGTTTGCACAGCGCGCTGCTCGTCTTTCTGTTTAAGTGTCGGGGCCGATGTAATTACACCACGCGTTCCGCTGCTGTTGTCATGGAGACAAGCGAGGTCACCCACTGTGTGTCTCGTTGGTGCGGGGGGAGGGGGGTTGACTCTCTCGCGGGGGTCAGCTAATTGTGCGTTCGCTATGGAGCACACCCAAACAAGAGGGCCCCTGCCGACAGCTCACACACACACACACACACACACACACACAATTTCAGTCTCTTACTCAGTCTATGATCACACGCACACACAATCAATCTCAGTCTGTGACGCACACACACAGACATGCAGGCAGCCACACACTCAAACATAAACAGTGGTGCCCAGCTGGTAGGGTGATGACTCCCACCCCCTCTCTGTCCCATGTGAGCCTTTTAGCTCTGCTTTAATTAACTATACCCAGACACACACACACACACACACACAGGCCCTTATTGCAAAGAAAACACATAATATCCGGGGACTGTACACAGACTGTATATTAAATCAGTATATTTAATATACAGTCTACTAGAAGGTGTGAGTGGGTGGGTAGTAAGGGTTTTGATAGAGACCTGAAGCAGTGGTATTGAGTGTATTGAGCATGCATGTTTGTTTGTGTGTGTGTGTGTGTGTGTGTGTGTGTGTGCGCATGTGCATGCATGTCATGTGTGTATGACTGTGTGTCAGTGAGCAGGCCCACATGCATACAGAGTGGTGCTTAGTGCAGTGTAACCCAATATCCTGCTGAGAGCCTCCGAGGTGCCATCCCCTGTGTGTTAATAACACCAGACAGGCTGTGCATATGTGTTTGACAGCCGAGATAAAGCTCTTCTTTGGCGTGTGTGTGTGTGTGTGTGTGTGCTGGGACAGGGGCAGGTAATCCTTGTTTAAGAGGGAGTGGGCAGACAGTGCTTGAGACTGATCCTCGGCCCTGCATGGTCATTGATATTCTGTCACGTTACCAGATGGATAGGGATGTGCAAGAGGCATCTTGAGAGTGTGTGTGTGTGTGTAAGAGAGAGAGAGAGAGATGTCTTCACTAGGCAGAACTGATATAAACAGTTATAGATCAGTGACAGGAAGCAATGTGACAGTGTGCATATGAACACATTTATCTGCATTTGTGTGTGTGTGTGTGTGTGTTCCACAACAGTCATCTCATCCCTAGACTACAGTTCCCCCCTCGCTGAGAGGGCAAACTGCACCACCACTAGTGCTGGACGGTATGACCAAAAATGTATATGACGGTATTTTTCAAAATTCTTACGGTTTCACGGTATATGACGGTATTTTTTTTCCATGCATAATCAGATGTTCACAGCATTTCCTACAGGATGGTCTATTTTACTGTCATGATGTAGAATAACTCCACACTAGTGGTCATGCAGTTTTGCATGGCCCCAGAAAATTATGCTGTTTACAAAGAGCCACTCATGATGCTAATGAAGAATCTACAAATTACATCTTGTATAAAATCTTCAAATTGCATCTTGTATAAAACCAATAGAAAAAGTAGTGCAACTTGCAATAATTATACTTTTTTGAAAATTATACAATTTAAAATAAAACCTCTCTGCTAATATGCTTACTCTGTCAAATAGGCCCATCAGAAACATGCCTTATTGTTATTGTGTGGTTTGCATGACGTTAGTGGTAGGCTAACGTTAACTTGATGTGGATGTCTTGTTAGCCTGCCATGAGCTTCGGTTCGGTTCGCTAGGCAAAACATTAACAAAAATGTTCGTTTTGGTGCACTGATGACAGAAAGTATCATTTCTAACTAGCCAGCTAGTATTGCTCAGTTCATGTCTATAACATGCATTACTTGCTACCTGGATAATTTCAGCGAATATTCTTAAAGTGAGATTAATGATAAGATCATTAAACTTCACTGTGTTCGGTGGGTTGCTAACTAACGACAATACCTACTAGCCAGCCAGCTAGTTACAGCTGTGGGGTGTACTACGAATCTCGATTAGTGGGTTAGCGAGGTATGTTGCGCTCAAAGCCAGGCTATGCTGTGACACGAAAATGGATCTGTTTTAGTGTCGCTATATCACCATGGTATCTTATGCTGTCAACCAAACCTGGTCGGGAGGAGGTTATGTGCTAAATTATAGCTCAAATCGTGTAATCTACCGCACATTGACCAATCAATTGTCTTAAAAACGAAGTTCTCTCACGTGTAGGATTCTGTCATATATCTGACAGGTGGAGCTCCGCCTCTACTAACATTTTGGATCTCGAATGTGCTTTAATAACGCTGTGCGTGCAAATATCCCACTATGGACGTGCATACCATACAACAGCTGATGACAATTGATTTATTTGATGTTATAGGTTAGACACAAAAAAATGACCGCAGTGTAGATTAATAGATTAAGCTATCGCTCATGAATGCGGAAGTAATAGTGTCCCAGTGACTTCCGTTTTACTTCCGCTACAAGGGACATATCGTTCAAAAAAATATGAACGTGAGTTAATGGAGAGATAACAATTATTTTTTGGTCCAGTTTGAATTGTGCCACGAATTTCACACATGATGTGTGTGAATTTAAAAGATAATTTTTCAAGAAAGTACTGTTGTTAGATAACTTTTGAAGTCATGTTGGTTTTGTGCAAATCCGCTCAGTGAACTACCCTAGCGTTCATGGGCTTCGGAAAAAAACAGACAATAGGTGAGTTCGACTTGCGGCAGATCTGACTTGATGTGATGCATGCTAGGTTGAACACAATGCATACTGGGATGGACGCAATGCTTACTGGTTAGAAATTCTGTCCGACTTCTGTCAGCCGGGGAGGGACTTACCACCGTGACACCATGTCACATGGCCTTAAAATATCGCGGGCGTCTGCAGACAGATCTTGCAGTTGCCTTCCACGAGCTGCACGAGCTGAAACACGCCCTCATGACCTCAGTTCAAAGACGTGATAGGGTTAGGTTGGGAGGAATGTCCTCATGACTATGACGGGAGGCTCATGCTGCTTCCTTATGTTGGAATATGCGAAAATATACAGAAATCGAAGGGATACCTTCTTATACGTGATTTCTGCAACAATGGTAGGCTAGCCTACTGAAAACGTTTGGATATTCTGTTATTTTCTGCTGTTGGCTAAATAGATAGACACACATATAGGGGACACACTTGATATTAAATTTATGTGCTACAATGCAGGCCTGTTAACTGTATGACAACAGTGGTTTATTTAAACTACATCATAAGAATTTATTTCGTCAGTCATCATGCTCATTTTAATGAGTAAGAATGAAAATTCTGCTGTGTTTATTGCAAACAACATTCCGCGATATCTCCCGCGAGTCACGTCAGGCAGACTGTAGCCTTTCTGTCCCGGATGAGCTGCCCTCTGTTGTAGCTCCTCCCGGCTAGCCTCTGAAGATCACGTTTACGTAGTAAGCAAGACCAAGTCAGACTCAGCCGAAGTCGAACAAGCCTAATGTCTAATAAGGGGAGAACCCATAGACAGTAAAAGAAATGGACCAACAGACTCCGTCGTTTTCAATGGGAGGGCACTGAGTCAAATAGAACGATTTTTCAGTTGGTCCCCCCAGTACTGCGCAGACTCACACTTAACTTCGTGACGTTAGCCATCGAACTGAATCTTGTAACTCATATGATAGATACACAGAAATTCTTCTCACACTTCCTTCGCCTTCAAAGTCATCAAAGTTAAACATTTATTTATGTATTATTATCATTCTCACCAAGTCGTGTTAATGTTGAAGCTACCATACATGATCATCTTCAAAAACAGTCATGCTAAAACAAAACAAAAAAGTTATAGCCTTGAAGCTAATCTTCTTTCCACTTTTCCGACCTACGGTCAATCCATCGAAAACCTCTGAAATGATTAGTTCCGTTTTTAAAAAAAAATTAGGTTTACTTTTTTTTATTATTATTAGGTTGCCTCTGTGTAATGCTTTACCTTAACATACGGTTGTGTATGCTAGGTTTTGCTCATAGATATATCTATGGGTTTTGCTTATGAGTTACCGTCATAGACAGTAAGGTGGACTGAGCTTCTTATCCAAACAATACGGTTATCTCCCTACGGCGCGAAAGAGAGATTACGTCAAAGCTAGCTTCCCTCCAACCGAACAAGCTAACTATTCTTCTTACGGATAACCAACGTTACGGACGAGGTAATGGAGTCTGTTTTGCCTTTGTAGTGTTTATGTAGATTACACAGAAGCTACAATATCGGCACAGGATATATGTTATATGAAGTTATGGTATTTCAAAAAAATCCTAGAATGAATGGACTTCTATGGGAGTTAGCAGAGAGGTGGTCCCTCCAGCCTACGTCGAGTCTTCTACTTCCGGGAATTCGCCTGCCCCCTTGGGAGAACCTTCACTCTCGGAACTCTTCCGGTGTGGTACTGCATCTAGGGGCGCTCGCGGGCGAGTCCAGAATTAATGGAGGTCTATGGAGCTGTACCCCTCAAAATCCACTTTTCTCGGGATATATTTTTTTTTCAAGTAATTTGAATATTGTATTCGAAAGGGGAGGCAAAGACGATACACTTGGTTGAGTATTATATTTTGTTAAAGTCACTTAATTGTTCTAAAAAGCCTTTCAAACGTGTCAATGACGTCATTCATTAGCATGATCATAGCGTAGCATAGCATCAATGCTAGCATGTTATGGGCAACAAAGACCCATCCTGTAAGAAAACGAAAGGACATGACTCCCGGATTATTTCACTTTTGATTGATAATCCATATCCATTTTGCGAAAAATAAAATAAAATCAGTTGTTACATAGGTGAAAACAATAAATGTAGCCATGTAGCTCCATAGGACCCCATGTATTTTGGACTCGCCCGCGATCGCCATCTAGGTGAACTCTGGTGAACTGCAGCCAAATTCGGTTTGTATGGGATCAATAGAGAGTGGGGAGGCTCTCCGCTGACACGCTCTGGAAAAACCTTTTTCGGAGTGAAAACATCATCATTCCGCGTCATTCACGTCACGTAATGTGTGAGTCAGAGGTCAGAAACTGGGGCTAGATTTTGCTAACAGAGTTGCCCAGTTAGGGGCTCGTCGTCACGTTGTAGTAAGTTTGTAGTCCATGTGGCCTTTCATGTCCAACAGTTTTAATGTGAACTTGGGGATTTGCCGTTTTTGTCACTTGAAAGCTGCATATCTTTATTTCACAAGCGTCTTTTAAGCAAATACAGTTGTTTGTTTAGGATTAGTGAGTGTATGTTTTAACCTTTGGTGTGGCATCCGTGTTTGTCACACATTCCGATGGCAAAGCACATGAACACTTGCTGT
>NC_055977.1:22048636-22169410 GCF_018492685.1 Alosa sapidissima
CCAATTCACAGCATTATGGAGTGCAAACCTAAATACCATCCTGGAATCGCTCTTCATCTTAATATGGATGCGGCTGTCGGCTTGATCAATATAAGGCACTTGATTGAGCACCTCTCATTAGCTTGTAAAAGATGAAGGCGGTTGAGAGAGGGAGGAGGGAGGGAGAGAGGGGGGGAGGGCTGCTGTAACCAGCATGAAACGTGGCACCCGTTTGTCATGGAGGCGACGTTGTAATGAGCCGGAGGTGGCATTTTGAAGCAGCGTGTCGAGATTAAAATACAAAAAAAACAAAAAAAAACTCGACTGCGGGAACCTTCAAGGACTGAATAAATCTCCTTGGGGCTCCCCTCGATAAGCCAGAGGCTTGATTCACCAAATGTACAAGCTGTTCCAAAATAATATCACCGTATCCAGATCAAGAATTATTTATACTGTGTTCTGTATGATGCAGTATGATTATACTGTATTGTGTAAGATATTTCTGTTTTCTTGTTGTTGCTGTCTAGCGTTCCCAGTATCAAGGGCACAGAGTCAGCTGTCAAATAGCAATTAGTCAGTTTCGTTCTTGCATTAAGCTTGGGTTAATCTTTATCAAATCAAATGATGCTTTATTGACATGAATGAATTCATGTGTTGTTTCCCAGGCTGAAAGTTACTATATTTCTCTATATCTGACTGTCTGCCTCTCTCTCTCCTTTCTTTCTCTCTCTCTCTCTCTCTCTCTCTCTCTCTCCATTTCTCTATTCCTCAGGTATCAGACCGCAGCCCAAGTTCACCGCAGTCATCCATGCTGTCACCCCCCTGGTCTCCCAGTCTCAACCCATCCTCAAGCTGCTGGTGGCTGTGGCCAAGTCCCAGTACTGTTCCCAGGTAAAGAAAGCCTCTCGTTCATCTTGTGTCTCCACCCCTCCATCAACCCTTTCTTTCTCCTTCTCTTTTCTTGCAAAGCAGTGATGTCTCACTATTCTCACCTCAGCCGCACTACATCCTCCTCATCTTCGTGTTCTTTCAACTTGGTTTGTTTCCGTATCGATCTGTCATTCTTTCTTTTGGCTTGTTTCTGTTCTACAAGACCTCTGTACCTTGACCTGTTCTACATTGCTGAATCCACATAACTACCACTGCGTGTTTCCATGGTATCCAGTCTCCCACAGGGATGACTGGCCTGAGCTTGCAGCAATGTGGCTTAGCTGTATGGTTCATTGTAGTTCTGTGTGTGTGTGTGTGTGTGTTTGTGTGTGTGGCAGAATGGGTTTCAAGGATAAGATCATGGGAGCATAATTCACATAAACTGAGCCCACTGGAAAGGGATGCATTTACACCACCGGCGAGGCAGTGTTGCTCTTCATCTCTCCCCCTTTCTTTCTCTCTCTCCATCTCTCTCTCTCTCTCTCTCTCTCTCTCTCCCTACCCTCCATCTTTCTCAAATGGAATGTGTGCTGCTTCTGGCACACAAATGAAGGGACAGGAAGCAGCAGAGAAAAGAAGCCCAGAAGAATTAAACAACAAGCTTATACCATCACCATTCCACACACACACACACACACACACACACACACACACTTCTGCTGTGTTTCATTAAGAGGGGCCTGGGCATGATGGAGTACAGGAAGTGGAGGAAGACGGGACATAAATAAAAGACAGAAAGAAAGGGATGAGGGAGAGAAAAGGAGGGGAAAGGAAAGGGGGAGAGCCGGTTCTGGCAAGCACATTCCCTCTATGACTTGAGACCTCCTGCTGTGAGACTGTGTTCCTCGGTTCTGAGAGAGGGTGTGTGTGTTTGTGTGTGGACATGTGTACCGTTCGACTTCAAAAAATGTTTGAGAGCGTGTACGGAGACACACATACACCCCAATCACTCACATATGCATACACTAACACACACACATTATCTAACGAATACATGCATAAATACGGACACATACACACACATACACACACACACACACACACACACACACACACACACACACACACACTCACTCACTTTAATAAAATGACTGAACCTGATGGAAACGCCATCTGTGTGTCCGCTCTCATCAGTGAACGGAAGCAAGGCTAATCATATTTCAGATGAGGGTTGGAGGGCTCATGATGAGATGGTTGGAGGGCCTGATGCTGCCAGTGGCCAGACACATCCCCCCACATCATCCAGCCAGGCCACGGAGCCTCCCTGAGTGGGCCTGGTCCTGGGCCATGGGAGCCTGGAGGGTTCTGTCACTTGCTCTCTTCCGCACGTTCTCTCAAACGGTTCTCTCAGACGGTTCTCTCTTTGTCTTTCACTCCTCGAGTGTATCGCTCTTTTTTTTTTCTTCTTTTAGTGTGCCCTTTATTTGTTTTTGTTTTGTTTTTTTGTTTAACTTTAACTCACTCTCTCAGACACACGTATGTACGCCAACGTTTGTTTTGCCACTCTGTAGTGCTCCTGACTGTATTTGCCTCAGCTCTGTCCCTTCTGCCGTTTCCCTTCATTCTCTCCTGAGCTCGTCCTCCTACCGTTCTCTGCTCTCAGATTGCCATCACTCTCTGTGTCTCTCTCTCTGTGTCCCCCTGTATAGCTCCACATAAACGCCCAGTTTCCCTGTTCCCCACCAGGCCACTGGCTTGGCTGCCTATGTGGCATCACATACATGTCCCTCCCCTCCCCCTTTCTCCTTCTCTCCCTCTCTCTCTCTCTCTCTCTCTCTCTCTCTCTCTCTCTCTCTCTCTCTCTCTCTCTCTGCTCCCGCATCAAACATTCATGAGGGCTAATGTAGGAGCAGTCAGTGGCTCAGGTTAACCAGTGGAGTAATTACATGCCTCATGTAAAGAGCGTAGCCTTTGAAAGAGCAAAGCCAATCTGGGCTTTTCTTTCCACTTCACGTCAAGAGCCGACTGCTGCTTTTTTTTTTTTGGGGGGGGGGAGTGGTTGGGCTTCAGGGTCTGGTTACAAGGAAGCAGTTTCAATGGTGTGTGTGTGTGAGAAAGAGGTATTGTTTTGTTTTTTTGTGCGTCTCTGAAGATGCCAGTGTGACGGTGGAAATGTGCCACCATCTGTGGTAGGTGAGATGGTGTGGAGAATGGCGGAAGTGTTGTGTTGTGTGAATGACTCATGTCCCCCCCCCCCCCCCCCCCCCCTCTCTCTCTCGCTTTCTCTCTCTTCCTCTCCTCCTTCAGATCATCGTTCTGTGGAACTGTGACAAGCCTCTCCCTGCCAAGCACCGCTGGCCTGCCACCTCTATTCCTGTTGTCGTCATCGAGGGAGAGAACAAGGTATTACCACACACACACACACACACACACAGACACCCTGTTATACTCACACTCACTCTGACACCCCCCCCCTCCAAAACACACACACACACACTCTCCGACCCTCTCTTAGACACAGCTCTCCTAATGTAAGCCGCTGCACCACTCTTGAGCAGGTGTGCACTTAAGCGGTCTAGCCCTATCTGCCTTGCCCTGCATTGCCTAGTCAGCATAAAGCTAGCAGAGACTGCTGCAGATATAGGCCACCCTGTACCCCCCTCTCCATGACACAGGGGAAGAGAAGGGAAAAAAGAAGGGATAGAGTGAGTTAGAGGGGGGAAGAAAAAAGGAATGAATGGAATGAGGGAAGAAGAGAGATCCTTATGAACTTGCTTTGCAGTCTTGTCATTTTCGCCTGCATGGAGTGTGCAATTGCACGAGCAAGACAGAGTGAAGCAGAGAAGGAAGGCGAGAGAGTAAGAGAGTGGACAGAGAGGGAGGGAAAGAAAGAAACAAAGAAAGAAAGAAAGAAAGGGAGGGAGAAAAACAGAGAGGGAATGACAGAGTAAAAGAAGGGGAGCAGAGGAGAGAAGTGTGGAGAAGGAGAGAGACAGACACAGAGAGAGAGGAGGAGGAGGAGGAGGACGTCTGGGATCGTGTTTCTGTCTCAGGGGGCCCCTGGAGTGGCGCTGGGTGTTTGGTGGCGGCTGCGGTTTGTTGTGTTTGCGGCGGGCCGTGTGTACAGAGCAGCGCAGCGCAGCACTACGTCTGCCTCCGTCGGGCCAGCGGCGGGGCCCCTGTGGGGGGCACTACGGGGCAGTGCCGGAGGCTCGGTGGCCTCACTTTTCTCTTTTTTTATGCTTTGGCTGACCTTTTTTACCTCCCTTATTTATCGCCCTCGTTTCCTTCAGCACACTCTCCACGCAGAGATGTGCTCGTCATGTTCATGAGGCTGCCGCTGTTAAAGGTCAAATGCTTCATATCTGCATAACTGCAGTGACTGCAGTTGTACTTTCTCTCTCTCTATCTCTCTCTCTCGCTCCCATCCTCCTTTCTTTTTCTTCTCTCCTCCACTCTCTCTGACCTTGACCCTTACCCGGTGCATCTCCACACCTCTGCTGACATTTCAGCTAATTTGGGCTTGGAGAGTTTTCAAAAAGAACCACTCGCTCACTCCCTGGTGTGCGCGTGTGTGTGTGCCGTGTTAAAAAAAAAAAAAAAGTGGAGAAATGCACTGCAGGCAGATTCCACCTTGAAGAGTACACCCGCTCACACATACCCATACACAGACACACACACACACACACACAAATACACACACAGCTGCCTCATGAGTGACCCTATAGTATTACCCAACAGCTGGACATGCGAGCCAGTCTCTGTATCAGTGGTCCAGCCTGTGGAATCTCAACCCCCCATGTAAACAAGCAGATGACGTCAACCCTACTTTTTCTGGAAAGTTCTTTTACCACGCGACGGGGTGCGGTTCAGGTCATTTGAGACCATGTAAGCGGCATATCACGGTTCTGTCATATGACCGTGACGCGCCGCCACAGAAAGAGAAAGTGTAGTGAGGCGTAGAGGTGACCTTGACAGCTTTTGGCTACAAGCTGCCCTCTCTTCATGACAACAGAGGAGGATAATACATGCATGTGTTTGGCTCAAGCTGCTAATTGGTATTGCATTCATTATTCAGCATCCATTTGCAGCTAATGGACTACACGTGTGTGTGTGTGTGTGTGTGTGTGTATGTGTGTGAGTGTTTTGTATCTGTATACATGCTTGTGTGTCTTTGTCTGTCTGTGTGTGTGTGTTTTGTATTTGTACATGCGCTTGTGTGTTTGTTGACTCTGGCTGGCCCTCTGTGCGGTAGGGTTTTTGACTCGTCGATAAATCTGTATACAGGAGGATTTTCTGCTTGTTAGATCAGTTGAAACCGAGGTGTGTGTGTGTGTGTGTGTGTGCGCGTGCGTGTGTGTGTGTGTGTGTGTGTGTGTGTCAGTCAGAGGCCCCCCCTACAGTACAAACATGGGGCCACCTGTGTGTGCTCATGATGTTGAAATCTCCACATCATGGCTTATGGCTCACGCTTTATTTAACCGGCGTGTGTTAGGAAAACAGCAAAGGCAAACCTCGCAAAAGGGTGTGCTTATGCACATGTGCTATGAGGAGTCCATGTGCTAGTATTGTGGGCTGCTGAATTTCTTGCCATATGTATGTCAGAGGGAGAGAGGGAGAAGAAACTTAGAGAAAGGTAGAGAGAGTGAGTTGGAGAGAGGTAAAGAGATATAGATGTACAGAGACGTGGCAAAAACGTGTGGGAGAGCTGCTTTTTTTGAATCTGGCACGCTACCCGTGAGACACACACACACACACTCTTTCTCACACACAGCACACACAAAGTTGTTTTTGTGTTGCTACTTCAAAGCGCATCTGAAAAGAAGAGAAAAAAGCCTACGCAACTCAGCAGCGCACCAAGCTGTGCCTCCCAGTCTGCTGTCACTTGACATCTCTTCTCCTCTCTCCGCTGCTGTCGTCCTCGCTCACTCTCTCTATCCCTCTCTTTTCACCCCCCATCCATTTACTCACTGTACACCCCAGACTACTGTGTACATATTTAAACACAAGCCATATTTTGAGTCCAGCAGGGTTAGACTTAAAGGAGACATTCCTGTCTCTGAAAAGTTCAAAAACATAATCTGGCAGCAATGAATTGTAATTTCTGTGGCAGATAATGCCTTGCTTGATGTGATTGGCTGCTTGCTGTGATTGACGTGTGACCTGGCCAGTGTGTGAATCTGATCTCTGTACTGTTGTTTACAGGTGATGAGCAGCAGGTTCCAGCCGTATGAGACCATCCAAACAGACGCCGTGTTGAGCCTGGACGAGGACACCGTGCTGTCCACCACAGAGGTGTGTGTGTGTGTGTGTGTGTGTGTGTGTGTGTTTGTGTGTGTGTGTCCTCTGGTTTCTTTCCATGGCGGCTGTCTGTTCCCCACTGACCGCTCTGGCTCCCTCTGTTTGCTCGTGTCTCTATCACTTTATCCTTCCATCGCTTCGGATTTTATTCTGTCGTTCGCATTTTATTCCCTCAGCCCTTTTCACTTGGCTTAACTTGTTGCCTCTCTTAATCAGTCTCTCTTTCTCCCGCTTTCACTCATTCTTTCACTGTGTCTCTTGCTCTCCCTCTCACTCTCTCACTCTCCCTGCCTGTGGTTTGACCTAAGTGCCGGTTAAGTCTGATGAGGGTGGTGATGTCACCGCTTGGCTAGTTTCCTGAGTGTGGCTTTGGATGGAGCTGCGTCAGCACACACACACACACACACACACACACACAGGCCTCTAAGCCCTCAGCACTAACTCCTCATGCTGCCCCAGATCTCTTTCTCTCTCTTTTTCCTCTCTCTCCCTCCCTCCATCCATTCTTGATCTGTTTATCTCTGCAGCTCCCTCACTCATGTTTTTAATACCACAATCTTCCAATCCCCCCCCCCCCCCCCCCCCCTCCCGTTTCCAATTTGGCTGGAGTCCTCTTTTTGAGTCAGGATGTACCTTCTTTCTCTCCCTCCCTAATTCCATTCCTCCCCCTCTCCCTCACACATTGCCTTTCTCTTCCTCTCACTCTCCCGCCTCCCTCTTTCAGTATCCTGGGATCCTTCAACCCATATTAACCACCATCTAGTTTTTAAGTCCACATGAAGTCTGCCTGTTGTCCTACTTTTTTTTTTGTCACGCAGCATAAAGTGCCACGGGAAGTAGCTTAGCAAGCAGTCACAAGGGTATACCACCACTACTGCTAAAACTAACCATGGAAAACATGCAAGCACATACTGTTACCCACATACTGGGTTTCATAGTGTTTCATAGTTATTTTTTTAGCTTCATCTCAGGCAGCTTGACAATGAGACATTTCCCCCTTATCAAACTTGTCTGTTCCGACACTCTCACAGTCGGTCAACCTCTGACTCTCAGTCCCAGCGAGGAATCACCTTAAGTGGCTTTGACCGATCCAGCTCTCACAGATAAGAGCCAGCCGGTTTCTTCCTTCATGTCGCCAGTTCACTCAACACACACACACACATACACACACACACACACACAGACTCCCAAATCCACATCCTTCCTCACCCTCTCCCCTTAGATGTTTCCTTTAATCAGGATTGGTGGTGTTTCTAAATATCATTTGGAAAAGAAGGAAATTACCCTTCCTGTTATTCCTTGAAAAAAATCTTGTTTTCTCCATCATGCTGGCTTCCTCTCTCTCTCTCTCCCTCCCTTTCTCCTCTATTCCACTCACTCTCAGTGTTTGGCAGAGGTGCACGCCCAGATGTTTAGTCTGCCTGGCTCTTTGCGCTGTGCGTCAGCAGAGCTGGTTGAGACTCAGTTGATTATTTTATCTCCAACCTGGTCTCTGGTATAAGCCTGCCAGACTGTTATTTCTTCCTTTATTCCTCTTTTGAAGCATCTGATGTTTTTTTCTGTAATTATTCGGTAATCAAGGAGCTTTGATGAGCAAGAGAAAGAGGGGTGTGTGTGTGTGGGGGGGGGGGGGGGGGGTCTTCCCCAGCTGTGGCTTTGAAATCTGGGTGCCTGAACCATCAGTTGCTTTTTTTTGCCAATTATGTTGTCCCCCCTGTGTTTGTTTGTTCATGTGAGGGGGGTATTAACATCTCCCTTCCCTCTCCTCCCCCTCAGGTGGATTTTGCCTTCACCGTGTGGCAGAGCTTCCCAGAGAGGATCGTGGGCTACCCCGCCCGTAGCCACTTCTGGGACAGCAACAAGGAGCGCTGGGGCTACACCTCCAAGTGGACAAATGACTACTCCATGGTCCTGACAGGAGCGGCCATCTACCATAGGTACCACACCAACACAGCGCCGGCATTTAATTAACATAATAATATATAGTAAAAGGGCTTTTTAAATGTCATCAAGGCTTATTTATGATCATATTTTGTCATCTGAAATCAGATTTCATTGCAGTCAGATTTTGTTTATGAATCTGTCTCTAACTTGCTCTCTCCTGACGTTGAACCCGAGATTATAGTTATGAGGTACCCACTTACAAAGCTAAACGATTAAAGTTGCTAATACTTCTAATCATGTTTGAGATTGTACGAGTAATGTTTCTATGCAGTTTTACTCAGTCTGTTTTGCCTTCTGTCTCCCTCACAGATATTACCACTACCTGTACACTCACTTTCTGCCAAGCAGCCTGAAAAGCATGGTGGACCAGCTGGCAAACTGTGAAGACATCCTCATGAACTTTCTGGTGTCAGCGGTCACCAGGCTGCCTCCGATCAAGGTCACCCAAAAGAAGCAGTACAAGGAGACCATGATGGGGCAGGTGTGTGGGGCTTTGTCTAATCATGGGCTGGGTGGAGGATTGAACAATAGAGTTATCTGACTCCTTGATTGTGCTTTGGCCTGTTTTATCCCAACTGACCCAAGGAAAGGGAAGATCAGTAAATTGTGTGAGCTAGGAGGTGCATAAACATGACCTGTTCCCATAACTCATTTCACAAACACCCAAGGCCATTTTCCTTCTTTTTTTTTTTTTTTTTTTTTTTGTACTCATTTTTTATTGTATTTGGTGGGTAACAACATATATGAAAGGCATTGTTACAACACAACTATCATAGTAGCACAGTCAGTATAGAACAGTCCATTTAGTTTCTCTCCAGTAAAATGTCTTGAACTCTGGCAATTCCATTTCTCCAAGTTTGTATTGTCCGAGGAGTAGAATCTAGAGTAAAGAATCTCTAAGAATGTATTCAGCCAATGCTTATGGGCTAGGTTGTGGGGTGGAACCCAAACTTGAACAATGATCTTTTTGGCTGCTGTTAGACCAGCTAACCAAATTTTTCTAGACCTTTCATTCATGCATTCAAGTTTAGAGTCATCATTGAGAAGGTGTAAAACAGGATCCATAGGAAGCTGAATATCAATGAGATCAGACAATGACTGTAACACCTTATTCCAAAAATCATAAATCTTAGGGCAGTCCCACATTATATGCATAAAAGTCCCCAAAGCATTTTGTGAGCACAAAGTACAAAGTGGATGTGGAGCTTGACCGATTAAGTGTCTGACTCTAGGAGTAAGATAAGCTCTATGAGATATCTTCATATGAATAAACTGATGATTAGGATTATGAGAGGAGCTACATATGTTATCCCAGCTTGCTTCCCAGTCTATTTCTCTACCTCTGAGTGCCATTGAATGATCCCATGCCAATGTACTAGGCTTAGGTGATAAATATGAGAGAAGTCTGGCATACAGAAAAGAGACAACGCTTTTAGGGGGCCACGTGTATCCAACTGACTAGAGGATGCTCTTTCATCTCTGAGCCCCATACAACCTTGTGTGCGTTAAGAGCTGACCTAAGTCTGAAGTAAAAGAATAAGGAATGTCTAGGGATATCATAAAGTGAAACCAACTCATTAAAGCTTAGTAAAGAGTGACTACCATTTAAGTCTCCAATGACCCATATACCCTTCTCTGCCCATAAACCTTGAGTGAATTGCTTATTTCTAGACAATAGATTATTATTACGCCAAACAGGAGATGATTCATGCCATTTCGATGTAAATCCCACAAGTTTCTCAACTTTTCTAAATGTTTGAAGCATGTATGTCAATACTGGGCCATACCTCAATGTACAATGTTTAATGGAGAGACCAGAAAACAGAAAATCCTTAAGCCTAATGGGAGCAATTATGTATTGCTCTATTGTCTGCCATGGTGATATAGAATTTGGATCCAGCCAGTGCTTCAGTGGGCGCATGGTAAATGCCCAGTGATAGTATTTAAAGTTAGGAAGTGCCCAGCCTCCTTCTAGTTTGTTATGTTGTAGTGTGATCCGTTTTATACGTGGTCCTCTCCCATTCCAAATATATTTAGTGAGTAGTAAGTCAACTTTGGACCAGTAATCCTTCGGCGGAGATAGTGGCAGCATAGAGGAGATGAAATTAATGCTTGGTAAAATATTCATTTTCACTACTGCTATGCGAGACGGGACAGATGCAGGGAGAGCAGACCATCTTTTTGTATCCTCCTCAACCTTTCTCAAAACATTGGTGTAGTTCAGTTTAGTTATGGCTGTGACCGATGTTTGAATTAGCACCCCTAGATATTTGACCTCTTTGGTAATTACAATATTAGTAGGTAAAACTAGCTGACTTCTACTATCTCTGTTAACTAACATCAGGGCAGATTTAGAGAGATTAATTTTAAAACCGGATAGTGCACCAAACATATTTAACACATTAATAGTGTTGGGAAGAGAGTTCTGTACATCTGACATATAGATTAATGTTATCGTCTGCATACATTGACACTGTGTGAATAGAAGAGCCAATTTGAATAGGAGAAATAGATATACAGTTACGAATATACTGCGCAAGAGGTTCTATAGAGAGATTAAAGAGTAAAGGGGACAAGGGGCAGCCCTGTCTTGTACCACGGTTTATAGTAAACAAATTTGAAATTACACCTCCTATACAGACTCTAGCAGAAGGGTTTGCATACAACACCTGAATCATTTTAATAAACTTAGGACCAAACTTAAATTCTTTAAGGACAGGCCATAGGTATTGCCATTCAAGCCTATCAAAGGCCTTCTCTGCATCAAGAAAGAGAAGGCCACAAGAAGAGGGAATCTTCTGTGCTTCACCTAAAATGTGAATTAGTCGCCTAATATTGTCTGCGGCCAAACTGCCCTTCGAGAATCCCGTTTGGTCTGGATGTATTAGATCTGGCAATACTGACTAGTTTGCAGGCTAATACACGGGAATAAATTGTAAGGTCAGCATTAATAAGTGATATTGGCCGGTAGCTTGCACATTCAGAAGGGTCTTTGTCTGGTTTGGGGATGACTGAAAAAAGTGCAGTGTTAAGGTCTTTGTGGAAATGCCCTTGTTCAATAGCAAAATTTATAGAATTCAGCCATAAAGGACCTAAAATCTCCCATAAAGCTGAATAAAGCTCGCAATCCATCAAGGCTCCATTTTCCTTCTTAAAAACATCATTACGTCTTCTGCTAATTTATCATTGTAAGCCAGGGTTTTTAGGAGGTAGTTTAAGGTTAAAATCATATAACTTTTATCCACCAAGAGCTTTTCTACCCTTAGGTTACCATAACAAAATAATTGTATGGTGAACATGATTAAAAATTAATGAGGAAGGTTGGCTTGTGAGTTATGCATGCTTGAGTTACTGAGTAAATCAATGGAAGTTGTGCCATCTGTTTGACCAAAATCTGTGAGATTACGTTAAGAACACTTGAATGCACCTACACCTAATGGCCAACAAAAACTAGTTTCACAGATATCTGACTGTAGCTGTGGGTCTGAGGCCAAAATACCTCAGTGCTGAAATTCAGTGCAAGTTGTCCAGTACGGTGACCATGTGCTTTGTCTCTTGTCCTTCCTCCTCGCAGTCCTCCAGGGCATCTCGCTGGGCCGACCCGGACCACTTTGCCCAGCGGCAGACCTGCATGAACAAGTTCGCCAGCTGGTTTGGCGGCATGCCTCTGGTGCACTCCCAAATGAGACTGGACCCGGTCCTGTTCAAGGACCAGGTCTCCATCCTCCGCAAGAAATACAGGGAGATCGAGAGGCTCTGACAAGACTGGCGCCCCCTGTCGGCCGACCGACCGACCACAGGGGGCCCCGAGAGACTACTTTGAGAGGAGGACCACACAGGACCCGCTAAAATGCCCCCTCCACCCCCCTTAAAAGAAGCAGGGAGGGGGGGGGGGGGAGGGGCAAAGGGAGGTCCCAGACTCTTTGTCTTCCACTCAGCACATTGCCAATGATGACAGAAAAAGGTGCCAGGCCAGGAGCGGTGTCTGGGGAACTTCGCACACTCATGCACACTCGACAAGCCCTCATCTGGGGAAACACGCCTCACACACTCTCCTACCCGCAGGAGACTTCTTCAAAATGTATATCCCGAATGCATAAACCAGCTGACAAGACTAAAGGCTTTCTCGCCGCAAATGTTCATTGTAAGGAGGACGCGCAACGGACGAATCCCTCTGGTCCCCGGAAATCTGAGGTGGGGGGGGGGGGGGTGGCTGCAATGCAACGCAACACGCATCCCTGATTTCCAATCCACCGAGCCAGGATCGGAAAGCAGGATCTGGATCCGAACCACAGCTTTTCCCCTTACAACCCACACTTCCATGTATCCCCAGCAGGATATCCCCACTTACATTTTCTTTCTTTCTTTTGGTCTCGGATCGGAGTCAGTGCCATATTCTGTTATTGTTTCCACTTGTTTTAAAGTTGATTTATTTTTCTTTGACCCAGTTTTAATATTTCTATCAATAATGTCTTGTCCATTCATTAAGTCAGAGTATCAGTGGTAAATCAGAGGTGCAGAAATTTGCTAGCGCCAATTTGAATCACATCCAAATACAACTGCTTTTGTTTTTTTTTACGTTTTCCCATATGTGATGCATCAGAACATATTTTACACTTAAGTTTGCCTTAAAGCCACAGCCATTTTCTTGAAGTTGTCAGTTAGGCCTAAGCCCTGGGGAATTTGTTTGTTTCTCTGAAGAAGTGATTTGTAAAACTGCTCAAGTCACAGCCTACTAAATTACTTAGTTTAAAGGTTTTTATTTTTTCTAAATAACTCGGTATGTTTTTTGGTAGCCTGCAACACTTCGTTATGTACTGTAATTAGTCAATGAGCAGATGGCCATTCTATAGTCATAGACTGGCTTCAACAGCTGAAAAAAACATGTAACACCTTAATTTGTCTAATATAGCAAATCCTCCTCCTACAAAGCTTAAATATTTGGAATGCAGACCGCTTCAATCTGTTCATGGCACAAGCTGAAACCATCCAAGATCATTTTCTTAGGAATCAGGACTGAGTGTCCCCTACTAAAACACTGAATGTAGTCTTGAGGCCATTTACCCGTCCTAAACTCTTCAACTTTCTACACACTACTTTCAGACAAAACCTGAATCTACATTTTGTTTTTCTTTTGTTGGGAATGGCACTATAGTGATCAGCACCTTCTAAGTTCTCATCTCTTCTCATGTATTATCCCATGAAATAATTCAAGAAACGAATTAAAGAGCTAGCCAACCATGTGATCCAACAAGTACTTGAATGTCTGCTAACTTGAAGGAGTGCCATATATATATATATATATATATATATATATATATATATATATATATATATGCGTATGTATGACCTTTTTAAATCTTGGAGGTGAATGGACTTAGTAGTGCCAGCTGTGAGCCAGACTTGCATTGTTACATTAGCAGTATCTTGTATCCTAATTGGGAACAACATGGGGAAAAAACTAAGAGCTAGCCATATCTAACTGTGTAGCCATCAAACCAGTGTGACCAGTGTGTGCATTGTAACACTACCGTTTTGGATTCTGGACAAAGACGTTTGTTTCATTGCCTGCAGAAGATCAAAAGATATGATGTTGGAAGTGTTCTTACTACTAGTTCTTACTGGTAACACTTGACCTGTTAGGTCCATGTTGAAACTGTGAGTAGGACAAAAAAAGGTTTACACTACATTGGTCGGATGTGTACTTTGATGTATCTCACATTTACACTCAATGAAATGCAATGTTTGATTAAGATTAATGCTGACTTTATCAATTATTTTCACACAGGTTATTTCAGGCATAGGCTGAAACTTTGCGAGGAAAGCCTCTGATACAGCAAACTTATTTGGCCACCAAAGTTCAACTCCTTTAAATCAGTCAATATCAGACAGCTGATGCTAGAGCTTGTATGCCTGACTTTATTGGGAGTGTTGAGCTATTGGGTTTTCTATTGAAGACCCAGTGAGACCATAATCCTGATGAAAATAAATGGTAATCAGCGTAATATACTGACTCGCAGCTGAAACTGAAGTTCAGTTGACCATCTAGTGCAAGTGTATCGAGATATCGAGCCTCTGCAATTGCGTTGGGCTGAAACTGTCTTGTGATGGAAATACCTGGCCACACAGTTTCATATGTAATCCAGAGTTTCATTGTACATATCCTGTGTATTTATTTTTCACAGTGCACCAAGAAAACCATCTGCAGTACCATGTGCATTCTGCATATCTTATGACAGGATGACATCTGTAAAGTGTAAAAAAAATATTTTGTTGAAAGATGTACATTTGTGTATTTGTCTATTTTTTAATACCAATGCTGGTGCCAATGCATTTTTTTTTTTTTTCTACGTCTGCCCATTTAATTAAACAAAAAAAAAAAAAAGACGAGACATTTCACAGTCCTTTGAGCTTAATGTCACTTTTCTTTTCTTTGTGCCCCAGTTCAGTGCTACCGTTGTGATGCGACAAAGCCATTCATATGTAACTGATGGTTTGAATGCTGCTGCTCTCAGACAAGATTCTTTTTTAAAAACCACCAAAGACACTTCTGTCTGCTTTAACGTTGGGTTTTCTGTTGAAGGGGAAAAACAAATATAATCTGGCTGAATGTTTTGCGTGGGTTGACTAGGTGCAACCCCTGTATAGAGCTCTCCACAGGCTCTTCAAAATACCCACTTTTAACTAAAAGGAACCCATCAAAAATATCTTTAACAGTCTACCATGACTCACAATTCTAGTTAGCAAGACATTTCCTCTCTGCAAGGAGCATATAGAGGTTTGATCTCATCTGACGCATTTCATCGTTTGAGCATGTGCCATCTCTTGATTGTGCCTTGTGACAGAATTAGGAATAGTGATGGTGCCTCAGCTGGGAGGCCTATAGATGAGAGCATAGCCCATATCAGTCGGTTTTACCTTGTCAAACACTGGAATCCCACTGCAGTCATAGGTGACCTCAAACATCAAATGTCATCTAGACTTTGGAGATTGTGCTGAAGATATCCCTGACCTGCATGACTTTGCAATTATTTATAAACATTCTCAGATTTTTGTTTTGTTTACTTGTTCCCTCCTGCACACCCTCTTCCCTGAACTACCGGGAATTAACAAATTACTTTTTTATAGAGGTAATAAAAGAAATAGAAAAATGTCAATTTTGTATGAATGATTTATATATAAATGAAATAAAGTCATATTTGATGGTGTATGTTAAGGTGACAATGTGATCTTTTTCTTTGCACTCATTCCATACCTAATTCAGTATTTGATTGTCTAAAGCATAATGGGCAACCAACAACAAAGTAATCAAGGGGTCGTGACAAATTATTGGACTCTTGTCAAGTTTAACTAAAACAAGAATATGGAATTATGGAAAGTATATTGGCTTTCAAATTTTAGAAAAAACACATCCATTACAACTCAATCCCTTAACAACACCTTAATTAGAGATCTGGACATCATGCTGTGCTGCAGTGGTTGCTTCAGTTCTTTGAGTCAATCCTGAATTTGATCGCTCACAGAACACACAGGTTTGATTTGTGTTAGTCACAAATGTTCAAATTTCAGTGCTGTTATCTTTGGCAAAAAAGGAAGAAACCGTCCAAACAACTCATTTTACAGTCTGTATTTATTTCACCAACAGTTTGCATAATACCACAAAGGCATCGAGAGGGTAGTCTTTTTAGCCACGCCGATTTGCTTAATGAGGAGCATGGACAGAACACAAGCCACGCTTGTTCAAATCTGCCCCTTCATTCATATCAAAGACATATCTGTTCCCCTAGACTGAAATATGGCGTGAGGGCCTTTGTGGGATGTTGAGGACTATTACAGACAGTTTCCCCTGTTGTAAGAGCTATCCAAAGCTGCCAGCCAAAGCTGAGTTTCCCCTTTAGAAAAGCTATTGTATTATGAGGTTCCCAAACAGATATAAATAATAGAGAGAAGCATTGCATTAAAATCATAGCAGGATTTAAGACATTTAAGAGGTTTAGACAGCTAGAAAATAGAAAACAGTAAATCCACTTGATGGCCTGCTACTGACTTGTGGCAATAAACAGGCACACACAACAAATAACACACACCATCCTTCTCTGTGATAAAAAATCTTGTTACTTCTTAGCTACAACTCCATTGTGTTGGTGATATTTAAAATGTAACAGATGCATAATTCACAATCTATTTTAACTCATTATTTTAAAGATATGAAATACCTCTACATTAAATAATTGTTTTTTTTTAAATATACCACTACATAAATCACTCAGTTTCCAGGGATAAATAAATACAGGTTGCTTTCGTATCATACCAACTTCAACCCCAGGTGTCACCCTCATTTAACTATTCTGGTCTGTGTAAGCTCTAGTTATCCTTATCTTCTTTACAATCTCTACTTCTTCCCCCATTTTCCATTATTATCCTCTCTCTTCCACATGGTAGAAGTCTAATCTCTACCGTGAGTTCGTTTCTTTGCATGGTTAGAACAAGGTAGTTTTAGCTCAATTAGATGAACCTTTTTTCCCCTTTGAAAAATACAGCAGCTATCTTCAGAGTAAAAGAGAAAGGAAATGAGGAAGAAAGAGAGAGTGTGAGAGAGAGAGAGAGAGAGAGAGAGAGAGAGAGAGAGAGAGAGAGAGAGAGAGAGAGAGAGAGAGAGAGAGAGAGAGAGAGAGAGAGAGATGAGATTTTAGCTTCTCACAGCAAGCATCGAGTTGATCTCCCAGATGAGGTTCCTGAGTTGGTCCATTATCTGCTTGAGCTGCTGATTCTTCTGTCGGAGCTTCTGCAAATGAGAAAGGAAAGGGGCATCAGATAGTGCTGCTTGGAGGCCGCCACTAAATGTGTGGACTAGTGCTTTCCCTTAAGTGGTTAGAGCATGTCGGCTGTGCCCACATGTCTCTGACTCGCGAAAGGTGGAATCAAAGTGTTCAGTATGCGCCAGCAGACGAGGGGAGCTTTTATTTCATGTTTTCTTTAAGGGATGGGGAAAAAAGAGAAAGTCCCAGCAATCCTGCTTTTGTTTTCCCTTTTTAGGGCTGTCAGCACTGAAGAGAACTGGGCCAGAAGGTGCCGTCACATGCCCCTACTCTTTGTTGATGAAGTTCTTAGATGTGCTGACAGTCGCCAATTAGCCCATCACCTATGATCTTGAGCAAACGGCTCTTAGAAGCCGCCCAACTTCTAAAAGGCAAATTAAATTTGGAGGCCATTTGGGATTGGATGCCGTCCAACTTTGTGTTCGATCCTAAATGTTTAAAATGATAATATTTCAGTAGTGCTTTCTGTTACGCCTGCTGACATTTCAGTTCAGATGTCAACTGATGTGTGACTAAGTCTTTCGCTAATACGCAACACATTTATCAGAAGATACGCTTATAAAGTGTAGCCTAATAGTTCATGGCCATATCAGCACGTTTCACTCCCTTGCTTTGGGAAATCCATCAGTAGCTGGCTGGAAGCCTGCAATTCGGCCTTGAAATCAGCCCCTCCACACTCCCCCCCCCCCCCCCCCCCCCGTGTGACGAGGCACTGTGCCACCATATTGAAAATCCATTCAAGCTCCATTCCTGACTCTGTCACATTCCTTTAAGCGTGACTAATTACGAGCCATTTTGCGGCACAGATAACAATTCCTACAATCAATTTCATGGTCCCCTTAATGCGTGCCTTTTAGCTGACCCCTTGGAGGCATCGGAACGTTTTGGGATCGTTCTGGCGCGTCTCTCCAGGGGGTTCGCTCACACACACACCTGAAAATAAATTATCTTTCCTGCTTTATCTTTCCTATTAAGGATGCAGAGGCAAACACAGCTGTGGGGTGAAGAGGAAGGTTGAGGAGAAGTGGAGGAGAGTGTGGGCGGATGAATGATTGTAAGAGTTACTTAATTTCACTGAGGTTGCTAGTTTTACTTCTAAAAGTTTGATTAAAAAAAAAAAATAGATGAGGATTTTTTTGTGACTAGCCATTTTGCCAACGCAGTCAATAACTCACTCACTTGAAGAGTAGCACAGCAAGAGTTAAGAAAGTGCTTTCTGTTAGCAGTGTATTTGAAGAGGCAGGCATCTCGAAGTCACTTTCTGTTAGCAGTGCATTTGAAGAGGCAGGCATCTCGAAGTCACTTTCTGTTAGCAGTGCATTTGAAGAGGCAGGCATCTCGAAGTCACAGTGATTGTAGGGTGCAAACAGAGCCTGAACTTTAGCGTGCCCATTCGGCAAGCAAGATGACAGTCCAGAGGGGTCTGCACGTCTGTGCAGCCAACCAATGGTCTTTGGCTTGACCTTTCAGAGCGCTTTGCCCTCCAATCCTGCCATCCCGGTTTTGCAACCACACATCTGCATGCAAGGCACCTCAGCTTTTGTTTTCATCCTGCTGGTGGCCCCAACGGATGTATTTTAAAGATGATTTTAAAGATTTTTAACTAATAACCTCAGATATGCAGAAATAATATACAACTATCCTGGGGGATATTAATAATATCTAGGGTAATGTATATTCAATTGAACTGGCAAAATTGTATGACGAATTTTACTTAATATATCTTCCTATTTTGCAACGGCTGAGTAAGGAAGGAAGTAATGCAATACTTGTCGGTTCCTTGGGATTTGAAAGCATGGTTGTCAGATTCCTCTTTCTCGGCTTGACTCACCAATTGAGTCAGATGGACATGTGATGAGGGCACTGTAGACTCTTCTCATTAGAAGGGTAAAGTGAGAGAGAGAACCGCAGAGAAAGAGAGAGTGTCTGAGATAGATTTAAAAAAGAAAAACTTAAAGATTAAAAGAGAAAGTAAGAAACAGAGCAAGAGAAAAGACAGGCAGACAGCCATTTCAGTCAGTTTTTTTTACCCCTGCCGTCTGGGTGAAAATGATGAGACATTTTACAGTTGTCTGGTAAAAATAACATTCCAACATGTGCACAGTCACCAGAGCCAAACATTCTTGTGTTAAGTATTCTGGTACAAATCAAGTTTCCACGAATCAAGTTTCAACATTCAAGAGTCAAGCATCCTCAATCGACATGTACAAGCACAACCAATGCAGACAGGATCTTTCAACAGAAACAGACTTTGAACAAATTGCCTGAGTCATCAACATGGATATTTCCTCAAGACCTTAGCCAAAAAAAAAGAAGAAAGGAAAATGCTAACGAGCTTTGATAACTTCAATGGGGGACAGTTTGTCATAGGAAAACCAAGCTAGGGCTGAACAAGGGAGACTCATCTCTTCTTCTACCTGCTCTTTTCTTCTCTGTGACTCAAACAAGGAAAGAAATACATCAAAAGAAAAGAGCGGTCCTCGGTAATGTGGGCAGGGAGGAGCTTTTTTTGATCCACTGGCTTCCTATTAAAATTCTGGTTCTTTCAGCCCTGCCAAAAAAACAGCCGGTCTGGTCGAGTGACTGACAGAGCAGAGCTAGAGATTTGCACTTCGGCTCTGTGAGCAAGACATCCCTGCTTGCCTCCAAAGGCTCGTTTTTAGAAGCTAAAGCAGCAGCGTGGCTTGTGGCCTGTGATGAGACATCCATCCGACACTGAACACATCTGTCTGACAGTTACGATTCCCTGGCGGATGCCAAATGTCAAATCCTTGGTTTATTGCGCATTTGCTTAGGACCACGTAGCACTGGAAAATTGATTGACTGGTTATGTGGTATAGGTGTGCAGATGCTGTTTTTTTGTAATCAATACAGCAGATTTGTTGCAACAAGTCAAACCATGCCCATTTCCAATATGCAGCAAAAACCTTCTATGAGATTGGAACTGACTGTCCAAAACAGGTGTGACTGTCAAAAAGGTTTTCGGGCTGTAAACTTTTAGCGGTAAAAGCAGTGCTTCACTTTGGATTTAGGCTCGGCTAATCCGCCCTGTCACTGCAACTCAAATCGCCTCTTTTCTTCCAGCGGATATGGCTCAGAATTACAAGTGTAAGCGTCTGCATGTGCAGCAAAAGGATTAGGCAGATGCAAAGACGGAGGGGTGTGTGTGTGTGTGTTAGGGTGTGTGTGTGTGTGTGTGGGGGGGGGGGGTTCTTATAATACCGCTGTAGCGCCTCCTCGATCATCCGTCACTAGCTGTCACCACCACGACAGAATTTTCGGGTGGGCGGTGAAGAGACCGAGCGAGACGAGTTGGCTCGGCTTCGTCTCCGCCTGGTGGATTCTATCACTTGCGCCACCTCCCAGGCTTGGTCCATCACACGCTGGTAATTGGAGTCCTGCTGGGGTATGGAAGTGCATGGATGTGATAACACCGCATCCCCAACCCCAAAGTCGAGAGGCTTTCCTTTCTGTCTTTCCTCCCAGCGTAGTCTGTCTCTGGCATATCACAGGCTATGTTGGGAGTCCATCTCAAAATAGAGCAGAATAGCGAGTTCTTGTGGAGCTGGTGACACTGTTGTGTAATAGGTGTTTGAGGTGTAAAGAGTGTACGTGGGGGGAAGGTGTGTTTCCCTACGTTGCTGATATTTTCACCTTAGTGGGAAACCAGAGGCTTCTTTCTGCTGAAAAAAGAAAGACTCTTGAAAAACAAGAACAAAATGCTGAACCAAAATCTTTAAATTCACTGCGTCACCAGGTGGCTTTATGATGCTGGACATTGTATTGTTGCAGCAAATGCTGCGGTGTCAAAAATCCAGAATTGTGACTGATTTTTGCATGTGTGACTGTGAGGATTTTCTGTTGCGCAACATATGAACTAGTGGACAAAAAATAAATGGCAACAATGAAAAATAGAAATGGGTTCACTTACTCTCACATTTTACTAGGTATGTAATCATACACTCAACTCAAGATTCGTTTCATGATTTAAGTTCACAATGCGATTTTCTCAATTGTTTTAGTTGAATAAGCTGCAGTCAGTGTTTCCCGCAAGAAATATGTTAGTTAAGGTGTCTGATCGGGAGGTTGGGGCATATTGAGCTATGTAGCTTGTATTATAATATTCATTATTATTATTATATAAACTACTGATATAAAAAGAAAAAAATACTGTATTTCTTATTATTTATTCATGACAGCACACATTATGCTGATAGTATAACCTAGGTGTTGTTGTACACCCTGTGTGCACTGTGTGCTTACTGGCGGACAGCGTAGATTTTAACAGAATAGTGTTGTGTTTGGTAGTTGCACAAAGCTCTACAATGAAAAAACTATGAAGTTCGCAATTCATTTTTTTTTCTCAACCAGTTGTAATTTTCACGTGTTTATATATTTTTAGCCAATTCATGGTGCATCGTTACCATATAAACCATCACAGCCAGTAATATCATACGATGTCGATGGTAAAGATAACATTGACAGAGTGATTGTAGCACAGCATGTTTGAAAATAGCAACAACAATAACAACACCACTAACTTTCACAGCAGCAGCCAAATAAACCCACCTCTGGAGATGAATGCTCTGAAGCTACATTCATCTCTATTTAATCTCAGTGCAAAAAGTAGTTGCCTAAGCAGAATGCGCTCATTGATCCTTGTTCAGGGCTCATGTGAACTCCCTCTCCGTGTGGCTTTCATCGGGATGAATGATATTGATCATTCTCGGTTAGCGTCTTTGTTACCATGTTTACAGTGATTGTATGTCAGCTATATGCTTTTCAAATCCATAACTCTCCCAAGAGCCCAGATGATTTCTGGGAAGGAAACCGAGTGTTAGGACAAATGAAGAGTTGCCTAGAGATTGAACTGAGTTCCTCATGGCTTCATGGCCAATTGGTGACTCATAGTTTCATGGTTTTGTCCATGAACAACACATGATATATCTAATCCTAAATCTGAAGACTGAGGTTCACTAGGGAGAGCAGAATTGTCAACATACAAATATAGTCAAGTATAATAAAATGTTGCAGGATAAGACATGATCTTTATTGGAACTGGTACCTTTGACTGAAATTCATGAGTGTGTAACCTGCACGACAGGGTAATGGCCTATACTTGTGCAGGGACAGTCTATAGTCTAAGTTCAGTGGAGATTGGTGTAGGTTTTTACTAGACCAGATTCTAGTACTCACCCCAAAGACAACACACGCACCTGTGGATAAAGTTTATAATAAAAATATATAGTTTATTTCACAGGTCAAAGTCATTCAATTCAGTTGAATGTTTACTATTCTATTATGCTATTTTATATTTTATTGTTCTATTCTAATATTCTATTTATTGTATTTATATATCCATGTACTACTTTATATTTTTGTTCTATTTAATATCTAATTGTATTTTCCTTTTTAAAATACTTTTAATATATCATCCTAACCTTATACTATATTACCTAATATCTTGTCTTATATTTATTATCCAATATTATTATATTCTATAAATTAAACACAATAAAACCCAACCCAAAACAAAATGTGAGTGCACTCAAGAAAATAATAAAGAAAAGAAAATAAATGGAAAGGGGAAATGGTTCAGTCCAACTTGTGCAAAGTGCAATGTCCAGATCCTACCACAATCACAAGGGTAAGGGGATGTGTAGCCTAACAGGCAGTCCAAAAGGAAGGGGCAAGTTGATGTAGATGGTGATAATGGTGAATCCAGGACGATGAGGGAAATCCAGAAGGTATCCAAGAGTTCCAGGGCAAGGCAACAGGGGTTTGTTCGGGGTACAACAAAAACCAGTCAGGAGTCCAGTACCATGTACAAAATACAAGGGACAAGTCTTCTTTCTTCTTTCTTTTCAAAGGGAAGAGATCATCAAAGCTTTGTGCGGGGGAAGAGGATCTTTATATTGTTTTCCAATGTTCGTGTCCAAGTGTCCGTAGTTCCAAGTATCTATTATGATTTCGAAGTCGTCCGTATTTTAATTCTTCTCAATCTTTCTCTCCGTCTCTCATCAGACGTAGTGCTACTTCTTCTTCATTTACCGGTTTTCTGTTGTTGTTTTTTAACATTTGTCTCGTGCACGCATGTAGGGGCTACCAGGGAATTATTGCGCATCATAATGGGAAGTGGCAATTCCTTGGGTTACAAGTGCAAAAGAAATCATGGAAATGGCTCAGCTGGAACATGGGCCTTCACTTATTTTATAACCTATGACACAACATGTCTTGTCAGATAAAAGAGAACACCGGAAGAAGAATGAAAACACCCCAAGCTTTCAACAGAAGTTACTTTCTCTTAACATCTTCTCCCATCTATCTTTTTGTAACTTTTAAAAAAGGGATATACCCAAGTTCAGAAGTTCATGAAATCTTCAAAGCGACGTTTAGGATTTCAACTAGGACAAGGTAAGATCAAACAGACATGTCCCGAAGGGCAGAAACAAAGCACTCCTCGATTGATGGAAAGAGATTCATGACATCTGCTGAACATTAGGCCATTTTATTCCCCCTGCAGCAGCAATCTGATTTATACCATGGAGCAAGGTCAACAAGCTCTGAGGGTCAGGGTAAAAGAGCAAAAGTCAAGTACAGGAGAATGAGGGAAGAACCAGAATAGCAATTTTCATTGCTATTCTGAGACGACTGAGACGACAGCTTAAGGTAGATGGATGAGCTAATCAATGAAATCAATACCTTTCCAATTCCATTTGAGAGGGCTGTTTTCTTTCCACTCGTCTTTGTGATAAAACAGCTGCATTGACTTCTGAAGAGACTGACACTCGTGACAGGCGGCCAATGAAAAACAGTCAATTCTGTTACATTTCATTTGCAGCAATACAGCTGAATTTCATACACCGTCACTTCCACTTAAAGGGAGGCTCTGAACGCGAAGCACTCAAGATCTTCTTTTCAAGAATCCACGTTTTGACTCCCAGTCAAATCGTCACAAATACTGAGATGGATCTCAAATTGGTAGGTGGCAGTGGAGAGCAAAAACGTGGGTGAGGTTTGGAGGTAGACCATGGGAGAGGTTGAGAGGTGCTGGAGGAAACAGTGAAGAGAGAGAAAGACAGGTAGAGACAGAAAATAAGAGATGGAGGAGAGGTAGGAGGGAGAGAGAGGCCTTTCATCTTTGTCTTGGCTGTCAGGACTTTACAGCATCTAGGTCCGATCATCAGTTCAATGGCAGCATGCAAAAAATCATGCTGAAGATGACTTACAAAAAAAAGCAAGGTTTGGGATGTCTTAGAAGATGAAAGGCTGAGTAATTTGTCTTTAAAGTCTCAAACAAGCCAGCGATTTTTTTCACTCTGTTCCCGCCCCGAGGACCCCACAGAGCTGTAGGGGTTGCCAAACGAGCCAGCGGAGTTCTTGTTTTGATCGCACTTCAGACCCAGAAGCTCCACCAACCTTGCCTGCTGGTGCGCTATACACTCACCCTGCCGCTGTCTCAGATCACACAGACACTACATCTCTCAAATTCTCTCTCTCCGTCTTTCTGCTGGTCATTAACAGGTGGAAACATCACCACTGGTCCAATGATGGTGTTGTTTCCTACCCTAACGCAACTTGAGCTCCTGACTAGGCAATTAAATGGTCTTTTAGCCTCGTCTTCCCTGCCATTAGCTGACCCTGGAGAGAGTGGGCGTCTGCATAAACCCGGAACACAGCACAACAATGAAAACACGGTTTGAAATTAACTCCACTCTGGACGCTACTTGGCCAAGAAGTGTGTTCTCGATCTGGAAATTGCTCCCTAGATGAACCGACAACACACCCCCAGCCCACCCCACTCCAACCTCTAAACATGCCATGTTCTTTCGCCTCTGACCCTCTGTGTTCCAATTAAAGGGTTCTGTTGAGCAAAACACTCTAATGGGCTACATGGGCTAATGACGCAAGAGACCAACACACAGCTTGTTCTTGTGTATAACCTATATATGTTTATATGTAAAGGATGCAATGAAGTGTCTGGCTGGGTATGTGAATAATGGCACATGTCTATGTATTTGTAAGATGCGGTGCACAAACTGCATGTGTGTGTGTGTGTGTGTGTGTGTGTGTGTGTGTGTGTGTGTGTGTGTGTGTGTGTGGGGGGGGTTGTGTGTTCTCTCCCCGCTCATCCCCACTCTCAGAGTCTCATTACCGCGGCACGGTCAGCTTGTTTATTTACCACGGCGCGCCGGGGCTGGCACAGAGCCCGCCGGCCCGGACCTTAGGGTCCTTCGCACCTCAGATAAGGGCCAAGCCGCAACACTAGCTGGCTGGCAAAATTCATTATGCATGCATCCACAATTCTGGAGAGGCTCAATTTTGAAATTACCATTAACATTCTTTTTTCTCCCCGTTTTCTCTCTCATTGGAATGAAGAGGACAGATGCGGTAATTAACAGGGTATTAATAAATAGCGAGCAGGGCGGGAGAGGAGGTGGTGGTGGTTGTGGAACGGGGTGGAGTGAGGTGGGGTGAGGGCAGGGATGGAGCGAACAAGTAGCGAGACAGCGAGGGAGTGAGGAGGAGAGAGAGAGAGAGAGAGAGAGAGAGAGAGAGAGAGAGAGAGAGAGAGAGAGAGAGAGAGAGAGGGAGAGGGACGAGAGCTGTGGAGAATTAATAACAGCCAAGATCTCTCCAAGGCCTTCTTAATGGGCTGTGACAGGAATTTATTCACACTTAGGCTGCTATTAAATCAAAGAGCAGGCCTAGTGGTGACAGCGGACTACTGAGGATGCACTGTGGATGGCCTCTCACATCTGATTGGGGGATCCTTGGGGACGGTCCATCTCAGAGAAAGAGACGAGATGGAGGAGCAAAAAAGACAGCGAGAGAGATAGATGAAGCGAGGGAGCACAGAAAAGATTGCATACTGTAGCTCTTGTCCTTGGAAAATTAGATAATAAACCTCAAGCAGGGACTGAAGACCAAACCATCACATTCTTCTGGAATGACTTTGCTGACATTAGCCTGATGTGTTCAAATACCTTTTCTGTGTCACTCTCGAACAGAGGAGGCATTGTTCTGACTGGAGAAGGTCATATTCAAGCCTAAGGGTTTTCACTAGTAGCTTGATTACCAAGTAGCATTTCACTGCAATCACGGAATTAGGGAGGCAATGGCAGTCCTCATGGAAACAATTAGGTGACCTGATAGATTGTGTAGAAGGTCTTCAGAGCGAAAAGAAAGACTCCTTTTAACACAGACACTGTGGTCGTTGCAGCAGCAAAATCACTTAAGAGCAAAACAAAGAGTGAATTATTCCAAATAATGGCATTACTGCCGAATGTGCCATGGTTTGAACCAACACAAAAGCAGTCTGGTGTGTGTCCTACAAACGGGATCTGATTCTCCCTAGACGCAAGGCCAAAAACGAAAACAAACACCTCCCTCATCCCAACCATTTCCATCGTGTCCACCACGGCCTTTCCTCTCATTCAGCACGACTCTCTTCCAGCTCGCCCTCAGAGCAGATTATTTGCTCAGGTCTGCCTGACGAGAGGTGTGCACTGTGCAGTCAGTGCCGCTGCTCCTGCTGCTGCTGTTGATGCTGCCGGTGCGGACAGATGCAGAGAAGCTGCCGGAACATCTGTTCAGCGCATTCCACATGCGTGGCTGCGCGCCTGCCGGGCTAACTGGATTTGATTCCCCGAACATATTGGCCTTCACTCGAGCAGTCGGGAGCAGCTGGACAGCCCGGACAGCCAGCAGCCCAGCGGAACTGAAGAGACATCAGCATGACATGACTGTGTGTGTGTGTGTGTGTGAGAGAGAGAGAAAGATTGTGTCAGCTGTGTGCGTGTAAGGTAGAGGCAGTAAGAGACAAGATGAAGATTGCAGGCAAAAAAACGTGTGTGTGTGTGTGTTTGTGTTTGTGTGTGAGAGAGATTGTGTCAGCTGGGTGCGTGTGAATTAGAGGTATTGAGAGACAGAAGGATGCAGATCACAAGCAGAGACTGTGTGTGTGTGTGTGTGTGTGGGTGAGTGAGTGAGAGAGAGAGAGAGAGAGAGAAAAACATAAGGAAAGGAATCAAAAGAGAGTGAAGATGACAAAGAAGAGAATGGAGAAATAGAGAAAGCATACCAGGAACAGTTTAACAAAGTTGTTAAACTACAGGACTATGTGACTTAAAAAGTAGCCTTACTCTATTCCAATAATGTACCACAATCCCGACTCCCTGTAGCTGATCAGAACAGCCACAGCAGGCCTCCACATCCCAGGTTAACACACAGAGCACCACTCCACAGAGGTCAGAGCGCACTCACCTTGTTGACCTCCAGGACCTCCCTCCTCTCCTCGCTGGCCGCACGCGTCTGATTGGCTGATCGCTCATCAAGCTTGGAGCTGTCATCCTCCACGTACGGAATGAGCTGCTGTGGAAAGGAAAGGGGGAGGGTGGAGTGAGACTTCATCTGCAGGCTGACACATATCAGGGCTGAGGTAGGAGAGTGTGTGTGTGTCTGTGTGTGTCTGTGTGTGTGTGTGTCTGTGTGTGTGTGTGTCTGTGTGTGTGTGTGTGTCTGTGTGTGTGTGTGTGCGTCTGTGTGTGTGTGCGTCTGTG
The DNA here is from genome assembly GCF_018492685.1 of Alosa sapidissima. Taxonomy (NCBI): domain Eukaryota; kingdom Metazoa; phylum Chordata; class Actinopteri; order Clupeiformes; family Clupeidae; genus Alosa; species Alosa sapidissima. Next base: position 22,076,112 of record NC_055977.1, read on the forward strand.
TGTGTTTGTGCAGTAGTGGTGGTGGCTAGAGATATCGCCTGGCCATTCATCAGCCTCCTACCTATAAAGAAAACGACCTTATTATGAGCACCGGTCATGGTGGCTCAAAATGGAGGAGGAGAGAGGGTAGGGCCGAGGAATAATTTATCCCTGATGACACAGTTAAATTCAACCACAAAGGGCTTTCTTTCTCAACACTGTCAAATCGGCTCGGTGGGGACTCAGACTCAGTTTGACTTTGACATGACACAACTGACAATGCGATATGACACGCGAGGATGTTGCCATCTTCCCTTTGCATTGATGTTAATGGGAACACATTATTATTCAGGGAGGTAGAGTGGGAGAGAGAGAGAGAGAAATCTGAAGGTGTTGTTTTGCACCATTTCCTGATATGCTGTTTGGGCGGAAAAGCAGTAGTTTGATGAATTTGTCTGGACTCACTCCAGCCCCTTTCTCCATCCCTCACACACACACACACACACACACACACACACCCACACACACACACACACACACACACACACACACACACACACACCTCCAAGCCCAAGTAAGAATTGTACTGACACACTGACACCTGCTGGTGTAATGAGAGGAGGGTGAGGAAAGACCGTCGCTGCTAAGTCCTGAAGTTGGTCACTCTGGATCAGTGGTCCCCAAACTTTTTCTTCCGAGGGCCAGCTTACTATGCCTGGCTCTAAGAGAGGGCCAGAGACTCGGAGTATATCCGTAACTAAATAGCTTAGTGCTGTGAACAACAACAGTCTACCTTAGTTGAATATTCCATTACATTTAATCATAGGCTACTGCAATTTAATACCATTGTTAGCTGTGTTTATATTGCAATCATGCCATATCAGTGTAAAATGTAGCTCAAATGAAAAATACTAAAAAAGACTTTAGCATTTCCAAAAGTATTAGCAGGGAGTCCCAAAAGTATATTTTATTTAAAATGTGTGAACTCTGTGTCTCAAGTTGTGAACAAGCAATATTCTACAAATAATTTAAAGTTCTCAAACTATGAGAGTTTTATGAAGTGCTGGCAAAAACAGCACTTCATGTTCGAATGACCACCATTCGAACTTTCACTCACCTGATGAGAACTTTGTGAATTGTGAATTTGGAAGAAAATTTGAACGAGTGAATAAAAAATAGAAATAATTATCCCAGGAAGTCCCAGAAATATGACTTGAATAGAAGTTAGTTAGTTATTAACAATTCATTTGATAAACGTTTAGAATACTTTTAGCACTGATGCAGTCAGCATAGGCCTCTTACATTGTTTGTAGGTAAGCCTACATCTTATTCCGTTTTCGATGGTAAATGTGAAACAGCGCCAAAACCACCAGTGGACAAAAAGAGTATTACATGTGTACTGTTAAGACTCGCCATAGAGAATGAATGGGGGAAATTACGGAGGTTATAGTTTGACGATGTCGTACTATCGTGTGGACCAGATGCTATATAACACAGACATGTTTTGGGGGGCCACCCAAAATGAGGTGGCGGGCCGTATCCGGCCCGCGGGCCGGCCGTAGTTTGGGGACCACTGCTCTGGATGAAGAGGATGTGTCATAATACACAAAACCATCCATCATCCAAAGATGTTCTCCAGATGTCCACCAAATGAAACATTTTTGTTGCGCTTACAAAATAAAAACGGGCTGGGTGGGTGGTGCGGGAGCCAAGTTTGTTTGAAGTCACTGCATCATCTCGCAACATGCCAACTGGGAGCTCTGGGTGCACTTGAAGCCCGGCTTGGCAAAGTTCCGTCGCCGTGCGTCAGGGCTCCGAAAAGCAATCCAGGAAGTTGACTCATGCGCTTGACTGGACTGACAGCAAAGCCACGGGCAGGGGCAAGTAGCCTCGCCGACCAATGCCAACTGGGCATATATAATCCGCCAGCAACATTCATTTCACTCAGCCTTACATTCATCTGCCAGTGTGCGCTCCGCAAAGCTATGACTCACCCCCTGGCAAACAGGCAACACTGTGAATAACGAGCGAGTTTGAGAGAAGAAAATACATTAAGACTACAAGTCAATAAAATATATGGCTATATGCGAGATGGTTATAAAAGGGCTGCTGCTGAAGCTTATTGGGTGGCGGCTTTATGAAGACTCGCAGCTTCAGTGGAAGCTCTGTGGCCAAGGGGAGGACGAAGGTAGAAGGCCGCTCTTGGCAGCAGACGCAGGGGGGGGGTTATGGAGACGTGTAGCTTATAGGCATGATGCTGAGGGAGAGATGCGGTTTCCTGTCGGCCTGACAAAGATGAATATGCCACAGAAACAGCGACAGCAGGCAGGGGAGAAAGAGAGAGATGGGGGAGAGAGAGAGAGAGAGAGACCGAGAGAGAGCACAACAGTGGGGGAGAGAATAAGGCAGACATAGAGAGTGAGAAAGAGAAGGGGGGGATGGCAAGAGAGAGCAAACCAAGAGCAATTGAAATGAACTGAAATGAAATGACATGGCCGCATGCAGCGCAGGAAATTCCAGCTTGCTGAGGAGGCCCCGGCGCGCTCAGCCTTCCCCGCTCGGAAAAAGCGCTGACGTCGGCACCGCTCCGCCAGCTGTTCCCCCTCTCTCCCGACTGCCGCCTTAATTAGCCAGCCGTGAGCCAGCGCTGACAGAATCAATTATTCCATCTCCAGTGCGCGAGAGACGGAGAGAGAGAGAGAGAGAGAGAGAGCACACCTGAATGTCAGACGGCAGCAGGAAGCCAATGTAAACATCAGCAGCAGCAGCAGCCCCACCATCTCTGGATTTATGCACAAATAGGACAGAAAATGTAAAGGAGTTCCACAAACTCTGCCAAAGCAGCAGCAACAATGAAGTGCAGTGAAACTGGAAGGTTCCATAACTAGCACCAGCATTTGGCAGTTTTCCTCCCATATTGCTTTTGTTTGGTGAATAAAAAAAATAGATCTGGAGGTGGAAATAGATACACTGAGAATTATTCCTAGTCACCTGTGCAGTAGTGTCACCCCATAGAGATACCTCACGCATTACTGATTTATACAACAGCTGTGCCACATGCACCTGTGTCTCCCCAGACTGATACCATTAAGGCTCCTTTCTGCAGGTGCCTAAAAGCAGCATTAGGGATGTGTGTAGTCAAAAAAACAAGCAATCCAACTACTGAAAAGGCATGAGAGCAAAAACCTTACAAACACCAGAAGTTGCCACTAGTAAAGACGTGCTAGACTACAATGCAATGTAGCTGTCCATGTTTGGGTCTGACCCGGACTACAGAATTTACAATTTATCGACTTGACAATTCATAACTTAGGCTGCTAGTTGGACCAGCATCCGTATCCCCAGTTAACATCTCCTGCTGTTCACCCACCAAGCATCTCAGAGTGTTCACAGCTAAGTAAGGCAACCAGCGTTCTCTCTTTCTACATATGTCACTTTCTACTACAAACAGTAGAGTGAAGCCTCCTCCTAGACTTGAGTTTCCTGGAAGGATCATTGAGCAGCTACCACAGTAACTAAGGAAGAGAATATTCAAAATGACAGTCTGTAATTTAAAAACACTAACTATTTAACGCTTTTAGAAAATACACCCAGCCCAGACCAATTTAAAGAAGGGGCACAGCATGAGCAGCAGGTCGACCGTTTTGTTTGTGATTTCCGAGCTCCGGTCATTACGGACCATTCTCCTTATGGGGCTGGTGGCTCACACGTTCGTTCTGCTCAGTAATTAGAGGAGCCAGAGACAGCATGTGAGCAATGGTACAGGTCACCTGGGTGCCGAGTGCTTTCATCAGACAACCTACATGACTGGGGAACTGGTGTCAGTAAATTGGGAGGAAACACTGGGAGCGGTGAAATGCGCCGGGCAATTAAATTGTGCACTTCATCATCTGTGATGGAGATTCCCGCAACGTGGTCCTGACAAGCAGGCAGTCGTGTATCTGGCGGGGATGAGATGGGGGAAGATGGGAAGGGGAGAGGGGGCGAAAAAACAGGATTTTTCAGCTAGCTTCTTCTCACCACCGTCTCCCAGTGGAAATAACCTACATACATGAAACCAAACAACATTCTCATTATCCTCTCCCCTCACACACTTACTGGATAACACACACACAAATACTCGCACTGCCACCCCTTCGAACGTACACACTCTCTCACTTTTACACACTCTCACTCGCTCGCGCTCTCTCACACACACACACACACAGCTGGATACTGTTTTCCGTCTGCCTCAGCAGCAGGATGCTGTTACCATGTTATCTGTATTCATAGGAGCACAGCACAACTTTCACATTGTGAACTCCACTCTATTTCTCGGTTTCACCATAATCCAGGTAATTGAGCATTATACAGATTATGTCAAAATGTGTTTGTGACCCAGCTTTTACCTTTGCTATGTTAGTTCCATTTTCATTTTGTGTTTTATTTGACTATGCACAAAAAAAACCCCAAAGAGATAGCACTCTTACTGCCAGGCTTTCTACTTTGAGGATTATCCTTAGTGAGACTTCTTGCTGACATGTGCGCAAAACAAAACAGGCAGACAGAAACCATGGAAATAAACTTTCAAAGAAAAACCTAGAGTATCTATGTGCTGATGAGGTTCTAGCTGTAACACTCCAACTACAAATTAGCACACACAGGCATGCATGCAGGCCGGCAGGCAGGCACACTCCAACACAACCATTGCTCACCTCTGGGGGTACAGGTTCCAGGCCAGCACAGTTCTCGATGCACTTGTCGTAGACCAGCCGCAGCTTGCGGAAGAGTACGGAGAGCATGCGCAGGTGCTCCTGCAGCTTGCCCAGTCGGTCCTGGTGCGTGGTGGGGTGGTATGTCACCCCATTCGGCAGCTTAGGGCAAAGAGAGAGAAGACGCAACCTTTCATGTACACTGAATGGAATTGAACTCCTTCTCCTGGAGACATCATCCTTAATGCAGAGTACGATTTACCCCAGCGGCTAAGTGTGAATTTGTACATTTACATTTCCGGTCAGAAATGCCCAAACCAGTAACTTAGGGTCCGTGCTTGTTTGGTGCCTCAAGCTTTTATAAAAGACCCCAACGCTGCCAAAAACATTGATGCCAGGTATGTATCATTTGAGCATAAAATTGATTTTTGATTGATAAGACAAATTTGAACATGAAATTGAACTGTATTCAATGTATTATTAATACCTGTAGTTTCATTGCTTCTAGGCATAATTCTAATTGCAGATGGCTTGCCATACCTTTAAATGTTAAAACAGCTTGCCATGGCCCTGCCAAGTTATATACTGGTCATGGACGTCAGCAATTGCAGCCTAATTAAAACATATCCCATATGCCTGTGTTGGGAATGTTTTGATTCACAGTGCTAGTAGGCCTTTTAACTTTGCAACTATGCTCTAACATTAGGCTACCTCCTCTCAGAGCAGCTTAATTATCAATAACATGCAGTGGTGGTTCCGTAGCCTCTTTGACAGCTCCAGAATATCAAAGTAGAGGTATGTTTGTAACCTGCATATTAATATTTTTACAAGAAAACTTTAAGCATGATCTTCAAATTCATTGTGATGCTGTATGGGCCTCATGCAAATAAAAGATGAATGTCATAATGTCACTATGTAGCCTAGTGCAGAAGTTTTCACATTACAACTTTGCTGATAAAAGTCAGTTAGTGCATTTGCAAGCTTTGTATGTAAACTAGGCTGTTGATGTTGTTTCATAGCCTTTTGCTTGTGCATAGTTATTGCTAGATTTTGACTAGAGCTTGTGCTTTTAAAGTAGACTACATGGCATGGGCTCACACGAGCTGTCAAACACAGTCTACTAACCTATGTGTAATACCCCTCTGCTTTAAGCAAATTCATCTTGAAGTGTTTATGTTAGCTAACTGTATAGGATGTGGTGCTATCAGAGCAATACCTTTGAGATGGCGCATGATGTGCAGTGATGCCTCATATTTAAAAAGAAAATGCCAGAGATTGAAGTGGCACCGTTATTCGATGATCATTTGCGTCAGCACCGATGCCATAGTTTTGGTGCCCAACCCTATTCCTGACTACAGATGTTTATGTTTATGGTATTTAGCAGATACTTTTCACCCAAGCGACTTACAATGACATTAACAGTTTATAGTGAAATCAAATATTCTAAAAACACCAATATTATCAACAGACTGAATAAAATTTAAATGAAAAACTGCGACTCTATAAGGAAAAATGAATTAGCCCTACTTAGAAACAAGGTAAACAGATCAGTCTTAAGAGGCTGGCTGGATGAATTCTGGCTGCAACAGGAAGCCAGTGAAGAGTAACCAACCGAGGAGTTTCATGTGTCTTTTTTGGCTGATTAAAGACTAGACGTGCCGCTGCATTCTGAATCATGCAATGGTCTCACTACGCAAGCAGGTAGGTCAGCTAACAATGCATTGCAATAACCCAGTTTGGTCAGAACTATGGCCTGTACAAGAATATTTGCAACAACTGCAACAGATCAACTCTAACAGGTCTCATGCTGTGATGTTCAGTATAATCAAAAATCCATAGCTTTTGTAAGAAAATTAGCCCTCTCAGTTCCTAAAGCGCAAAATACATTGAGGAGTCTTGACTTGTGGTAACTGTGGTAGGCTGTGACATTTCCAGACTTGGTAATCTAATTTGGCTCTTGATAGCCATGATGGGGTGGGGTCACCTGCATGTTTCTCAGCAGCTGAAAAATCTCCATGGTCCTTAAAACGATGTCCTGCACCGTCTCCTGACCGATGCGACAGAGGGAGGCTGTGTTAACATCTCGGGCAGCCTGCGCCTGTTGCCCGGGGAACTGAGATGTCATGCCGCCGGCGGCAAGAGGAGGCGTTGTCATGGAGACAGGGAAACTGGATTACTGGCGGATGCACACTGTCGCATGCCTATATAAAAACGATAAGGTAAAGAAAGAGACGCGTCATGTGAATAATCGGTCTTGACAGAGCGAATTTCATTGATACCGATTAGTTATTTAAGCCTACTTATCAGTTTGTATAACCCACCAGGTCTACTCGGACTGACAGAGTGCAGCCAAGACATCACAGTCAGCATCAACATCCACGCTGGCAACTCCTAGCATGTAACTTACGTTAGCAGAGCTGAGTCTTGAGTTGAATTACTGTACCGTACAGTCCATATGCCAATGCCAATACCAACATAGGGTGTAAGCTCAAAACTTGGCGTTAGTGAACGTTAGCTACAAAACTTGGCGTTAGTGAACGTTAGCTACAACTCGTAAACTTAATTCAAGTTAACGTAATCTAACAGTGTTGACAATACCATGCGTCTAACAATGTTTACAATACCAGACTGTAACGTGAAGTTAACAAACATCAGCTAATGCTACGCATGGTCACGTTGATCTAGGTCACGTTGACAGTTTATAGAGTAAATTGGGCTATGAACTTTACTTGACTGCATCTAATGGTAACGGCTTGGATAATTATCGTGCCAACTGGCTTGATAACTTAAACTAATTCGTTACTGTCTGTCAACCACGTAACAAACTGTCTAGCTAGCTATGTTATCCTTGCTGGCTAGTTAACGGTATTATGTTGTCTGCACATTTGCAGAGATGACGGTTCCTATAGTTTGGATTCATTCACATAAGCCTGTCACCAGGATATCTTTTAAAACTACAACCATTCATATCCAGTAAGAGTGCAACGGAGATTAGCCAACCTTTGAAGATTTTCCCCCCTCAGTTCTGTTTCATTTGTTAAAATGACATTCTTCTTTTGCTTCTAATGTGTTCAGCTGTCTCAAGGAAACCTCGCGATACAAATTTAAGCCGTATAGTGTGTAAAACAAGCGCACTATAATACCATCGGTTCTTGATAATATAAAAATACAGTGTTGTACTTTTGTAATTGTGTTGTTATCGGTAAAAGAAAAGAAAAGGTATCCGATTAAAAACTATCGTCACCACTTGAGTGGTTTCATAAAACGTAAAATACGAATAAATAGAGAAAATGTGGTAGGCCCAATACCGCGTCAAGTAAATGACTTTCCCTTATAAAGTCTCTGGCTCCACCTAGCGTCCACTATACCAAACTGAGACTCTTTGTCATGTCAAACTGGAAAAGGTAGTCCTTCTTTCAGGTGACTTCATCAAGTTCTCACAGCTTGGCCTCTGTCTGACATTCTGTCTAATGTATGTCATTCTGAAACATTGCATTATTCTTACCATAGCCTACCAGAAATGTTGAAGAAACTTGTAATAGTCCATGAGCCAGGGCCCCAAATTTGGGCCATCGGTATCATCTGGGGGGACTAAGTCTCATAGTGATTTTTGGCAAGGTATACACCCCTAGTACTAGAAAAATCACGATAGCAATGCAGGGGTGGTAGCGAAATCACTTTTTTCAGCTCATGAAGTTACTAACTAACCTGACTCTCGCCAGATGAATTTCGTTCCGCTTAGCTCCGCCTAGCTTCACTCACATCCATCTGGGACCTCTTCCATTGAGAGTGATTTCTGCACCCGATTTTACGGTACAGCCAATCAGAACGCAGGGCGGGAGTTTCATAGATGTGACATAGCGTAGAAGCGACTGTGAGACTGTTATCAGCGTCACGGGTTGGCTTCGATGTGAGTGGTTGAAGTAGCACGTCAATAGATGATGGACAAGTGGCTTATTCAATCATATGCAAGTATTTTTTGATTAGGCCCAGCCTTCTGAAGCAACACTCCAATGGATTGGTCCCAGATGGATGAGTGGAGCTAGGCGGAACGAAATTCATCTGGCGAGAGTCAGGTTAGTTACTAACCCCCTAAGATAAATTCCGTTTTTTAAATCTGGTGTATATCTTGTTTCATCTCATGGTAGGGATATTGTCAATATTCTATAATATGGTGCTTGGTATCATTGGAAAGGGGACCTTTTAGGCTTTTCATTTAAGCCCAGTGCTGAATCTGTCTGACAAACACACATAGTGTGTTCCAAAGATATATGTGACAAAGCAAATAATGTCCTTCTTCAGAATCCGAAATTTTCACAAGATCCGGTTTTGGGGAGGATTCAAATACCATCCAAAAAACTAGTTGTGCAGTAAAATATTTTTATACAACAATCCATTTCATTAACTAGACATATTAAAGATAAAAAAAAACATGATTGGGTGGAGGTATCTCAAAAACTAGGCATTTGGCCCTGGACTAATAGGGTATTCTATTTGTCCGTTCTATTGGCTCCATTCTATTTTGAAGACTTGTGCTGGCTACACAAGTCTAATTTAAGGCTCTCACAAATAAATAGTATGGCTATATTGTATATATTGTACATTTTCTGAATCATCAGAGTACCTTGAGTATTGAAGTTGTTGAGTTTTGTGTCCCTGGTAATCTTTAAAGCCACAGGGATAAAAGAAAGCATACAGTTTAGGCGGAAATTGTGAGAAAATGTGTGTTATTTCTGGTTTAAAGAAGTCATGTGACGTCTGTGTTTGTCAGACAGATTCAGCACTGGGCTTAAATGAAAGCCTAAAAGGTCCCGTTTCCAATGATACCAAGCACCATATTATAGAATATTGACAATATCCCTACCATGAGCATAAACAAGACACCAGATTTAAAAAACTTCATGAGCTGAAAAAAGTGATTTCGCTACCACCCCTGCACTGCTATCGTGATTTTTCTAGTACTAGGGGTGTATACCTTGCCAAAAAACAATGATAGCATTTGTCCCCCCGATGATACTGATCAACCCCCCTGGCTCATGGACTATAAGGGATTCTTGCATTCTGCCATGTGTGGAGCCAACATAGAGAGAGATAGTAATCCCTCACTGTGTTTTAGATGACATAGTAAATATATATAGTTATCCCTCACTGTATTTTAGAAGACATGGTAAATAAATCGCTAAACCACTAAACTTATGCCCTGATACATTTGTGCTTTTGTTGTAGTTTGTCATTTCTCATAAAGGACATCAATGTTACAGGCCTGAAATATCACCTAATCTAATTACATTTTACAAATATACAGCATGACTATCTAGACTGGAGGATCTGAACTGATGTGTCTCATGTGTGTTATGAATTTTACGAGAATCAACCTGATGTCTGGAGTGTTTATCATAAATAGGTTTTTGACACCCAGTCTCACTTCTTAAAGGGGCTAATCTAAAGAGCAACTAGAACAAACACTTGAGTGGCATTTCAGTGGAATACTGTAAATGTGATAAATAAAAGGGAAAGGATTCACATATAATTGAGCTAGGGAGTATGTGAAACAAGAGAAGATAGAATGAGTGCATGCATATTGTCAGATATCTACCCGGAGTGATAATCTTGTATTCACTTCATGATGTTCATATGGACCCTTTCAAGAGAGTTCCATTATCAGCATCATAGTTGGCCCCACAAGGCTTCCTTTTTAACATTCCATATGTTATCTTAAAGGTCCAGTATGTAGGAAATAATGGAAAATAAACTGTAACCATTCCAAAAATGATCACCATATGTTGTCAGAGAGTAAGGAAACACCACTAATTGAAGTAATGGCTTATTTGACAACATTACTCTAACCCGTAAAACCCATGAAAAAAATGAGTTACGGGGCGGAATCTCTTGGAATTTTCGTTTATGTTTTGAACGATTAATTCTAGAATAGCGTATTAATAATGGGCTAGCGCGTCCTCCTATTTGGGTTGCCAAATTAGCAAAGGCCAACTGTCAACAGCTGTCAGTTGTAGTCATGAACGCCTACGAGAGGCAGGAAAATTTCCAAAATTAAAACAAGAAACAAATTAGGCCTAAGTGGACATCGGAGGAGCTTCCTGAGATGGTGACGTCTTCGTCAAACGAAGAATATCAAGTCTGACGCAGAGCTGGCCATATTTCTCCACAACAGGTAGCCTAGGCTAAACTTCATCGCTAACTTCAGCTAAATATGTTACGTTGGTTAGAGAGGTATTTTTTGTTTTCACTGTTTCCGTAATGTGTTGCTGGGTCATAGTTGGAGAAACGTTAAAGCAGCTGCAGGTCAACTAACGTTATTAGCTAAGTCTTCATTACATCTGGCAACCCAGAAGAGGCTCGCGTCTGGTAGTCTTGAGAACGTTCACCAGTGTTTTGATTTTGGCCTACAGAAAGTTCGGTAACAATCCTACAAATCACACCTTTAATGCAGAGGAAGTAGATTGGGGCCCAAATAGAACGTTCAAGCATTGTTTTTGTTTTATCTATAAAAAGTTAATTACTGTATCTGCTGTCATGACAACACTCTGCAGGGAAACAACAGTGAAATAACGTGATTATTATCTGGATAAACTATGAAGTTTGTTCTCGAAAAGGATCTTCTGTGGCCATCTTGATCCGGAGCACAATAGCTGTATTTAATAAATGATTGAAAATTAGAATGAGATTACTGAGATATATCTAACCGCTTAACTGAAGCTTAAACAACATTACATTATCAGTTCATTTCCGTCACATTCATTAACTTAGCTGTTGACTAAATGCCACTCATGTACTCCTTATCTCGTCTAAGATGGAGAGAACTGCACAAGTGGGGAATTGTGGTGAATAAGCAACCCCCGCAACAACGCTTGTCTCTCAAACAACAAGGGGAATGAAGAGTTACACCAGTCTGTGAGCCGCATGATTACAGAGGAAAATTACCCTCATTGAAAAGTAATTTAGAGCCGAAGTGATCCGGAGCTTTAATTAAAAAGAGAAGTAAAAAAAAACAACACAGAACGGCCAGTCTTTTCCCTTTGTGGCCAAGGTTCAGAAGTGGTGGACGAGTGCACTTATTCTGCGCACAGCACCTCTCTCTGCTATCCGCAGATGTCCATTATACAGCAGAGTGCACCCAGCTCAGTTGGCCATTGTTCTGAGTGTATTTGATCACTCTGATCCAGCAGACGGTAAGAGGATTACTGTACAGGAGTCTGGGGAGAGGCTGAAATATTGTCAATTTGTTAAGAGGGTGTATGAAACATGCAGATTGCCTTAGACCAGGGTGCACTCTTACTGCAGGAATGGAGTCCTATAGAACTGAGCGGGTTGTTGATGAGGCATTCTAGGGCAATTCTGCTCATATTCAAGACCAGAAATATGAAATTCCTAAAACTTTAAGCACAGATTAGCCTTTCCCTTGAGCCTCAAAAATATTGCTAGTGTAAACAGCTTTACTTACATAACAAACCAAAAATGTTTTTGCCCTGCTGACTCTGCATTGGCATAGTTAATCCTCCTAATATTGGGGATTAATAAAAAGTATCTATCTATCTATCTAATAATGCAATACAAACATTGAAAGTAAACCATACCTCAGTGTCTCGTGTATGTCTTGAGCGTCATCCCATGTATGCATATCCTGAGCTTAGATGACCAGTGTTTCATACTGCCTTCAGTAGTGTGATCAATGGTAGATAAATGTTCACACTCAGGTCATTGACCTTATGCTGCATCTTAGAGGAACCCTAATTCACCTCAGGTATTGACTGCATGCTTAGTGGTTACAACAGCATGTTAGCGTCTCCAAAGGAAGAAGGAGGTCGTTATTAAGAAATAAGGAAATCATCATGATCCACAAGACAATGAGCCACTGTGCTTGTTGCTGGGCAACACTTATCCTCAGGAGGAAACGGGGTAGAGAACAGTGAATACAGTAGGGATACAGTACACATGACTGGTCTTTTTATTCCCACAAGACACATGACCACAGGTCTACAGTACACATGATCATGAAAGAAACATAGGACTACAGTCTTTTACGGTTATACAAATACAGTGAATTTGTTTGCAGTGCCAAGCACATATACATAACTTCTTTCTTCATTTGACCTGACAGATGTGTGAGAACTGACATTGTTATTGTGTAAAAATAAAATGTGGTACTTTGACTCTCGCTCACAAACCCTTTTGGTTTTGTTGTTCAGTTTAAAATAACATTAAAGCTGCTCTCCAACTTGGACCGGAATTTTTGGCACAGAGCTGCTGAATAAATCCCATAAAAAAACAAAAAATCTAAACCATACTGAGGGCTAATATTTACTCTTAAAAAAATACACAGTCTGCCCATTAAACTTAATAAGGCATGTTATCTAAACCCCAGAGATGGGGTTAAGATGGGTTAATCAAGAGACAAGCTGATGTTTGTTTGTATTTCTGTTTTGTGACCCTGCAGCCCATGAACACCAACAGAACACATACAGTAGGTGTCCAAAGGTCCACTAAAAGCTGGCCAGACACTTAAGTTTAAATTAGAAAACTACAAAAACAGACTTTAGGATTTACAATCCTGGTTCTCCAAACTTTCCTTTGCTGTCTTTTGGGTGACCTGGGGTGGTAGTCACAAGTCCATGCCCTTGGGGAGTCTACATTTTTGGATCTTCGCACAGGGTGCAGTCAGGCTTCTGATCAGCTTGGGGCTCCACTTGAATAGTAACCGAGTGAAAGCTGTAGGTGTCGAACAGTACTTTAGTGATCTCCCTCAAAACAGGCTGCGGATCCACAGCATCATCTGAAGGGAAAACAGATGAGACACTCAGATTGGTGCTCAATCCCAAACTCCCAGAGATCCCAGAGAATTAACTACATATATCTCTAAACAATTCTCTATGTTAGCACAAGCCAAATGTGACTCCCATCTGAGCTCAGGAAGGAACATTTGTCTTCTGAAGTTTAATCCATAAAGTTTCTCTGTGAAAAGATTTCCACTACACTCCTTGGAAACTCACCTATGGCCACATGTGCGGACAGCACTCCCTGGTTCATGGTCAGAGCCCAGATGTGGAGGTTGTGAACTGCCTTGACCCCCTTCACAGACAGGAGGACATCCCTCACCTCGCTGTACTTCACCCCTACAGGTGTGCCTGCACAGACAGATGCGTGTGGGAGTCTTGAAATGCTCAGTGAAGTAACCGCAGGGCAGAAAAAGCAATATTGTGCATATTAAGATCTTATCACGTTACGTAACACATATGCTCTGAGATTTGTTGCCTGCACGAGGGAATGACACTGTCATTTACACCCCTTGTAGGAGACCATGCAGAATGAACTAAGATTGACAGGAGAAACATTGATATTCATAGGCTGGGGTTTACCTTCCATGAGCACCACAAGGATGTCCCTCATGATAGTGATGGTCGTGCCGAGCACAAAAATGGAAAACAGGAAAGTGCAGATGGGGTCAGCCATCTTGTATTCGGGCTGTGAATGAGAAGAGACCTGATTTTGAGTTTGTGTACATGAGATTAACACTTACTAAATACTGATAATATACAAAAATGCTTCTACCCTTCAGCTTCCAAACAATGTGAAATGTATTTAAGTGTACGGTATAACAAAATGCATTGATTGGATATGAAAAAGGCTAAAAATACAAGTGAAAAGTGGCTGTTCTGTCTTTATTATTCTCGACAACCCACCTACCCAACATACCCTTTCATCCCATTTTGCCTTAAGGCTCTGACCTTAAAGAAGATGATCAAGGCGCTGACTAGCACACTGATGCTCTGGAGAAGGTCTCCCACCACGTGCACAAACGCTGCTCTCACGCTGGCGTTGGCCTGAGGTCGCCTCGCCACCCCGCGGCCGTCCTCCACGTCCTGATGCTCCGCTGAGCCCTGTCCATGGGAATGCGTGTGGCCATTCTCTGCTTTCCGGTTCCCTCCTTTCTCATGGCTATGGCCATGGCTGTGTCCATGTCCGGAGCTCAGGCCACCGTGACTGTGTCCATGCCCTGATTGGTGCAGGGTAAGCGCCATGCTACACAGAGGGGAGGTGGAGGATGACAAGGTTTACTTGTACCACTTGCCAACTATCAAAACAAATTCAGACTGAATGCAACATGAAAATGAATATAAGAGCAAAACTGGAGTTACTGTTGATCATAGTCTTTTCTAATCATACATGTCATTCCATTATTTAAACATTTCTTGACTGTGCTCATGATGTGTAATAATACTTGTATTATGTTTTAGTGTTTTTTATGTTTGTTATCAAGAGGTTAATTAAAAACTAGAGAATGTAATTCCTGGGAATTACAAGTGCATGAAAATGCAAAAATGGCTGCCGAATGAAATATTGTTGAATCTTGTCTAAAATATAATCTAAGTAAAAAGATGGAGGTCAGATAGAGAAAAAAGCTGGCGGGGAGTCATAGTTGATGACAACTGACAGTTGGAATGGCCGAACAGTTAAATAGTGGAGTAGTTTAAATAGTTAAATTATTTTATAGCGAATTATTGTATTGAGGACTTATTTTGAAGTTGAAGTTGAGGACAGAGGAAACAGTTGGCGGGAATTGTAGTTGATGACGACTGACAGTTGGAATGGCTGAACAGTTAAATAGTTGCATAGTGAAAATGGTTAGGTTATTTAATAGGGAATTATTGTAGTGAGTACTTTTATTTTGAAACAGTTTTGGGCAGAGTAAACAGTTGGCGGGAGTCGTAGTTGATGACAACTGACAGTTTGAAAGGCTGAACAGTTAAATAGTTGGATTGTTAAAATGGTTAAATTTTTTAATATAGAATTATTGGAGTGATGACTTTTATTTTGAAACAGCTGTGGGCAGAGGAAACAGTTGGCAGGAGTCATAGTTGATGACAACTGACAGTTTGAAAGGCTGAACAGTTAAATAGTTGGATAGTTAAAATGGTTAAATTATTTAAAATGGAATTATTGTAGTGAGGAGTTTTATTTTGAAACAGTTGTGGCCAGAGGAAACAGTTGACGGGAGTCAAAGTTGATGACAACTGACTGTTGCTAGAGTAGTTATGGTGGTTGCTATGCTGGTTGCTAGGTTAATGATGTTGGTTGCTAGGTTTTAACTGTGAATGTGGTTGCTAGGCTGTTGCTAGGGTACTTGAAGTCGTTGCTAGGTTGTTGCTAGGGTGTCCATGGTGGCTACTATCAGAAATAAAGGAGTTACTACAGTGGTTTGCTAGTATAATCTTGTTAGTTGCTATGGAAACTGACATAGATGCTTAATTTCAATGGTTGCTAAATTGGTTGCTAGGTAGGTGGTGGTTTAATATAGTAGGCTGGAGGCATAGTTGATGATAACTGACAGTTGGAATAGTTGAACAATTAAATAGTTGGATAGTTTAAATGGTTAAATTATTTAATAGGGAATTATTGTAGTGGAGACTTTTATTTTGAAACAGTTGTGGGCAGAGGAAACAGTTGAACAGGATCTGTAGTCTTAAGAGAGCCAGATTGTATGCTTAAAGGTCCAGTATGTAGGAAATAATGGAAAATAAACTGTAACCAATTCAAAAATGATCAACATATGTTGTCAGAGAGTAAGGAAACACGATGAATTGAAGTAATGGCTTATTTGACAACATTACTCTAACCCGTAAAACCCTGTAAAACCCATGAAAAAAATGAGTTACGGGGCGGAATTTCTTGGAATTTTCGTTTATGTTTTGAACGATTAATTCTAGAATAGCGTATTAATAATGGGCTAGCGCGTCGTCCTATTTGGGTTGCCAAATTAGCAAAGGCCAACTGTCAACAGCTGTCAGTAGTCATGAACGCCCACGAGAGGCAGGCAAATTTTAATTTCCAAAATTAAAACAAGAAACAAATTAAGTGGACATCGGAGGAGCTTCCTGAGATGGTGACGTCTTGGTCAAACGAAGAATATCAAGTCTGACGCAGAGCTGGCCATATTTCTCCACAACAGCCTAAGCTAAACTTCATCTGCATCGCTAACTTCAGCTAAATGTGTTACGTTCGTTAGAGAGGTATTTTTTGTTTTCACTGTTTCCGTAATGTGTAGCTGGGACATGGTTGGAGAAACGTTAAAGCAGCTGCAGGTCAACTAGCTAAGTCTTCATTACATCTGGCAACCCAGAAGAGGCTCACTTCTGGTAGTCTTGAGAACGTTCACCAGTGTTTTGATTTTGGCCTACAGAACGTTCGGTAACAATCCTACAAATCGCACCTTTAAAGCTTGAGACAGACTTTAATTAATAGTTTAAAAAGTATAAAAGTTACAAAGTTGAAAAATACATAGCTGAAGTCACCTAAGTAAGACCTACGCAACGCAGTTTGAATGAAGTTTCTAAGTTAAACGGTTGAAGCTGCATTAAACGCACAAAAAGCGTCAGCGGAATAATAATAATAACATAAGAATAAATCGGATAACAGTAGAGTGCATTTTCATGCACTCTAATGATACACATGTGTGATATGCCATGGTGATCATGTGGTCCCATGGAAAAAATACTGAAGAATTTTGAAAAATGTGGTTCTTGAATTGCTACATTTGAAACAATGCATACCAAACGTAATTGCTTATATTTTCTTAATCACAATAATTCTAGTCTGCATAATTTTTCATAATGTGCTGACTCATGTTATTATTTGTTCTTACATGATGTTGGCCAGCACTGCACAGCCTGACGTGATGAGCATGAGTGTCCCCTCAATGGTGTAGTCGTCACTTATCAAGCGTTCTACTGCCAAATACACCAGGATGCCAGTCACCAACCAGATGGTGCACACAGAAAGCAGGGCACCCAGGATCTCTACAGCAAGACAGAGAAAGAGAGGGGCTAGTTAGTAAGACCAGTCAGATAATGTAGATCTTGCAAGGTCCTGACACTGGTAGATGCAGTGTCCAGTTTCTGTAATAGGGGAATATCACTGGGTGCCACTAGGAAAAGAACTTGTGGTATGGTGGTGGTATGAAACTCTCACTGTCACAAATGATTGTTTTCACTGTTACAGCTCTATTGATTTGGGGGGGAGGAAATACTAAAATCTCCCACTATGTTATGGAGTATATATTCTAGATAGATAGATAGATACTTTATTGATCCCCAAGGGGAAATTCTATAAATGTTAAAGCTGAGACAAACACCTCTAAGACTGTTCAGTATAGGCTATGGTGTTAATTAAATTACCACAATAGTGATGATGATGATAGTGGTGGGGAGAAGATGACAGACGCACAAACTATAGTCTTATAAAATGGCTCCTTACCTGCCCGATGCCAGCCATAGCTCAGTTTGTGAGTAGCCGGTCTGGAGGAGAGCCACAGTGAACACAGGCTGATGATGAAGCTCGTGAAATCCACAAGCAGGTGGGCAGCATCCGTCATCACTGCCAGACTCCCAGCAAAGTATCCTCCTATGGTCAACCAGGGTAGGTGAGAATTTTAGAGCTCAGATATAAAAGCTTGACAGAAAGGCTGAAATAACAGGGAACTAAAATATTTCTGTTATAATGAGACAGATGTGCTTAAAAACTATAATTAAATAGTGGCACAATGGACTGAAGAAATGCAACCATGCATGTGCCAATTCAATATCCATAAAAAAGTATGAAAAAATTATTTGTGTCTCTTTTACTTGTGCACATAACTCCTAATTACAGTATGTAATTAATTGTATGGGTCTACAGTGTTTTTATAAATGCAATGGCTTTCAAAAGGTCTCAGCTGACTTTTACAGTGTCTGCACCCCAACCAGCCATTACTAGTTGTGTTTGGATGACTTACCCAGGATTTCACCAATCATGAAGACCAGACAAACAACTGAGACGATGTAGAGTCGCTTCCTGGCGACTTTTTTCTCACTTTCTCGGTCCTCCTGTGCCCGACTGTTGTCATGGCAATGTGTGATGGTCCCATGTTTCTCCTTGACTTCATTCTGAGAATTCCTGTTGGGTTGGGTAGTAGAGAAATGAGATGGAACCACCTGCATAATGAGCGTCTCATTTTTCTGTACCAGCTGGTATACACTACCACCACTTTCAAACGTTTGGAGTCACTTAGGCCCCAGCTACACTACACCAAATCAGTTTCAACATGGGTTTTCGGATCAAGTCCGATCTGCGTCCACAAACACTGCCACAAACACATCAGTTTGGGAAGCCTTAAAAACCTGCATTAAAATTTGTGATTCTGATTCTTCAAAAAACAATGCAACTTATCAGCTGGAATTCTGTCTATAATGGAGTTGAATTGAAATTTGACCCCAAACTTTTCAACGTCAGTGTACGGTACGTGAACTGTCATTTGGGACGATTAGTGTCATTGATCTGTGTTGAGTTGACAAGATGTGTGAAAATCTAAGTCTGGCAAAAATGGACTAAAACAGGTGTATTTTTTGGCCTGAGGTGCTTTAAAGTCAGTGGACCCCCCCCCCCCCCCCCCCAACATGTCACAGGACATAAAAGGTATAGGCTCTGTCAAATCAGATATCAGAAAACATTAACTTAGAGGTAAGTTGAGAAAACTATTTCAAAAGGGAAAAAAGTATACTTGTGATAGCGAAATATGCACTAAGTATTCATCTGTATTTCATGCATCACATATATTGTTTCCTGTACAGGGAATGCAAAGCAGCCTCATTGTAACTCTCAAAGTCCCTTCCAAATACCTTCAGATACGGCCATAATTGACCACTTAACCGGACAGAGAGTGTGTGGGGGGCTGTTGTCAAGAAGCTTATGTTAAGCTTCCATTACACGTGGTTTAGAGGAAAAACGTGCCATTCCTCAGCTGCTTTAAATAATCACTGAGCACCCGTGCATCATGATGTTGTTACATGGCTGAATGGTAAGCATGACAACACACAAAATTGGTAAACATGCCTTGTGTTGGCCCAACTCAAAAATACATTAATGTATCAAGCAAGGGTCAAACAACATGACATGTAACAGCAGATGAGTAATGAGCCTGATGACAATACAGGCGAGCAAAAAAAAAACACCTTAATAACTGAAAAAAGTCAAATGATCATTTTCAATATAGAATTTAAAAACTCTCCTTGAAAGAGAAATGTGAAATAATGTGAACATCTATAACCTACAATTCAAACCACAACACCAATGATTGCATTCACATACATCATTTTGCAGTTAAGTATTTGAATGATTTTATTTTACAATTAAAGTCTAGTACACAATCCATTGGCATTCCTTTAGTAGGATAGCCTACTCAATCTGTGGCTACCTCGACCGAGCTCGACTTAAGTAACATCCAGCATCCAGTTTGAGAGACATTGCAATGGATGGTCGTTGTGCAAATTTGCACACAGCTACTGATTGGTTCGTGTGTAAAAGGTTGTGCAATGCCTTTTTCTGACAAGAGTAGCGCAACCCCACAAATGAAAACTCAAATATTTAAGGAAAAGACCAGCCCAGTAAATACCTGTTGTTCTTGTAGGCTTCATTTAGTGTGTATTTGTCTTTTTCGTGGAATTCTGATGCAGCCTACAACCCATATAAGAACATACTTGTGTGCTGGTCATTCGACTTTTCACCAATAAAGAATGATGCTAAAAAGTTCGGCTTAGTTAGACACAGACAGACACACACACATAGGCAGAGAGAGAGAGAGAGAGAGAGAGAGAGAGAGAGAGAGAGGGAGGCAGAGAGAGAGAATAAAGTAAGCCTAGTCAACAATAGCAAACATTCAATATGTAATAAGACCTACCTTCCCATATACGTGGTCGCATTGTCGGTGACCAAGTGGATTTTTTCTGGATCTTTTTTCCTAAACATGACTTAAAATCAAACACACGCGCAAATGGTTTTGTAACTTTGGTGACAGTTCGGGATGTCGCAAAGCCACAGAAGTGTCAGGACAACAGGAAGTTATTATAACCTAAAATACTTAGTGTTCGCTACAAGTTTTGCTGTTAATGCTGGCAGTCGAGCATCCTCTGTACTATATCCAGTACAATGTCCGAGCACTGTTATTTGAAGCCTTGTGACTGAGAACCGTGTGCAAATTTGAAGAATGTCTGCAACAAGAGCATCGGCACGTTATGATCTGTATTTCCACAGCTCCATCAAAACGGTCGCAAATGTCATTTCTAGCGGTTAATAATGGCTCAGTCAATAGCTTACATAGCCTATTGGAGTTACTGTCCTCTCAACCACGTTGGGCTGTTGACAGTCAAACGCTGGTGCCAAGAGCTGTTCATCGGAGAGGGAAGGAAAAGTGCCCAACGCAACCAAAGCAAATGTGCACACAGCACGCTTGGAGAAGTAAAGTTTGAGTTTCGATTAAATGAAGAAATCAGTTGTGAAGAAATTACAAATTTGGGCATAGGCTATACCTTACATTTGAGTTTTCACAGAACACTCTTCAGTCAAATGCGTTATAGCCTATTTCCCTTGTTCCATGTTTTTTTCTGTTTTATTGTAATGATGTAAGCTGAAACTCAAACAATGACTAAATCTCAAGAGTAGCCTCTCGGACCATCAAGCCTGGGAACACCCAGACCTAATTGGGAGTGGATCTGGAAAAGGTTAATTGACTTATGACTTCCATCAGGGGCGTAACTAAGTGAAATTAGACTTAAAATGGTAACTGTTACCAAATCGTTTCAAAAGTGTAGCAATCTTTTAAACGAAGGTTTTAAATGCAGCTGTTTACTATATTCCAAAGAAATAGGCTACACCTCGGATTAGCGATATAGGCTATTGCGTGCCCATGTTTTAGGGACATTGGAAGGTCTTGCCTCTTAGCCAGAGGGAACCATAGGGAACTGCAGAGCAAATCCCAAATTTGCCGAAAGGTCATATGGGTAGCCTATTCCCAGGATAATGTTCAAGAATAGTCTATGGCATTTGCTGGCGCATAATTTGTCCTCCTCAAAGGCGAGCCAGCGTCAGAGGAGACCGAAGAAATGGTTTTGTTGTGTGGGCTAAATTGAGGGCAGGTGGGGCTCAGGTGAACTGTGCTGTGTGATCGAAGATGATAGGCACTGAAGAGTGAAGCCTTGCTTACCATGACAAAGCACTGTGGAGATAAGCTTATGGAGATTAGGGAAGTACCCGTGATTGGTGGAAATTCATCTTCTACATGGGAGAAAATGTGTCATGATGAGCAGCAGTGCAAACGCATGATGTTGTCAGTCTGTTACCAAACAAATTACTCGTTTGTGAGACATGATGACAGGACATGACTGCATGTGACAGCCAACATACATAGGGTGAGGACAGTTTCTCTTTTGTTAAAAAAAATCAAAGAAAAATATGTCTTTTTCTTGTCTCTAAGACGTTTAGGTTTGATGGGATAGTGCACCAACATGTGGGTGGTCATCATAATCTCCCAAAATCTTTGTAACAAAGCAAACGTTCACACCCTGGCATTGACTTGACTCAGGAAACAGTGCAACAGTGCAACCGGAAAGTTTTCAGACCCTTTCAAGTTTTTCACTTTTTATGGGTAATTCTTAAACTGTGGTACTCTTTGAGCTGGTCAGAAAATGAAAACATTTCTACAAACAGTTTTCAGTAGTTGGTTTCTTAATCTGTCTATAAACCTTCCCTTAAGTTGGCTGTGATTTGTATTGAATAATATATCTTTTTTGCCATTTTTATCTGACAGTCAAAGAAAATGGTCATTTTCATCATATAACAAAACGTTTTTAAGAGAAATTAATGAAATAGGTTCTGCTATAAATATATTTGATTAAATAGCACACACATCTCTGTTCAAATTTGTAATTTATTTATTTTTCAAAAATGTAACTGTAAAGATTTTACAATGTTTACACTAAAAAACACCTAGAACTAGGTCACTGACATTTCATTTTCTTATCATAGCTCAAAATAATGTATTTCTCAAAGTGAATACACATATACCCCTAACTGCACAATTATCAACACTACTGAATATAGTTGGTTTCTTTTATTTTAAAATATGTGTTGTAGTGGAAATGACATGGCGTGGCGAAAGAGTGTGTGGCGGAAAAGAGAGTTTTTAATTGGAAGTTGCCTATTTTCTACTGCTCTGTGTGGTGAACTAAGTAAATCAATAATAAGCAACAGCATTAGTGAACAAAACATATCACCAATATTTTTACATTTTATTGATGAATTTAGGATCCACGTTTTTAAAAACTATTTGTTCCTTTCATTGAAAAAGCGAGTTGTATACCAAGACAACCATTTGCACATATATGCAGTTTTTACATGACTTTAGCAATTTTGCACATTTGGAGAATTTAACATCTTGTAATAATGAAACCTACAGTCAGGGGCTTCTTGGATTAGTCATCTTAGTGGAGTGGTGTGTGTGTGTGTGAGGTGTGTGTGCTTTTGTTTGGAGTGATTAGACACATCTTTATGAATTTTTTGTGGAGTGTGATTGAAATCTTAAAACATTTGCTCTTTTGCAGCTGTGATCTTTAAAACACAGTGTGCCTAGTTAATTTTCCTTGAACTCCTTGTTGGGAACCTATCATGGTCTATAAAAGACATAGGCAGTCCGTTGGGGTTAGATTTAGAAGACAAATGTCTGGAGGTGGGGAGATTTTGAATTGATCAGGTCCATGTGGGGGAAATGAGAGTAAATTGGAGAAAAGATACTTTAAGCTACTGCAGGCGGTTCATCATGCAGATATTATCGATGGATCCATACGTTCTCAAACATTTCCAGTGGGAATGTTGAGACAAGTCAATAAATTAACGGCCTTCATCAAACCTTCCTCTCCCAATGTGGAGACAACAGCTAAGGTTAAATTAAATACAGATGAGTGGATGCGAGTCAATATGACCATTTTAAAACAACATTATGATGAGGTGCTAGCAGTGGGCTTGCAGGGTCTTCCTCCTTTTGAACAAGTAGCCCACAAGCCGTCAATATAAGTACAGTCACATCACCACTCACCACAATTAACACCGGCGCCCCGCAGGGGTGTGTCCTAAGCCCCTTCCTCTTCACCCTCTACACCAATGACTGTGTCAGTCCCACACCCATCACCACATACTTCAAATACTCTGATGACACTGCTGTACTTGCACTTCTCTGACAATAACTCCATATCTGCATACCAAGACTCCATTTCCCACCTCACACAATGGTGCACTGACAACTACCTTCAGCTTAACATCAGTAAAACCAAGGAACTTGTAATCACCAACACCAGAACACCATCTGACACAACCCACAACCCCACCTGCATCAACAACGACACCGTAGAAATAGTGGACTGTTTCAAATACCTTGGACTCACCCTGGACAATAAACTCAGCTTTGAGCAACACACCACTGACATACAAAAACGCAGTCAACAGAGACTCTATGCCATCCGTAAGCTCAGATCACTTTCTGTTGCCCCCTGTCACCTGCTCCTTCTGTACAAAAGCATAGTCCAGCCCATCCTCCTCTACTGCCTTCCCTGCTTTTTCAACATACTAACTGCTGCCAACAGAAACAGACTCACACGCATCACTCATACCGCAGCCAAAGCAATAGGCCTCCCCACCCCTAATCTATCAGATCTCAACAGTAAATTCACCAAGAACAGAGCACAGACCATCGCTCATGACCCCACCCACCCCCTCAATCCCTTCTTCATTCTGCTTCCATCAAGACGCAGATACAGGGCTATGGGGTGGAAGCGAGTACGCTTTGGGAAAAGCTTTGTGCCCTCTGCAATAGCAGCACTGAACAACACACAACGGTGATGGATCACTGTGCCGCCCTCATTCCTCGGTAATGCCAACTGGTGGTGGTTTTCCTGTTTGTATCTGTGTAATGTGATGTATATGTGCTGTTGTGATATATGGGCTGTATATGTGCTGTTAACATCTATGTGGGTGGGGTATGTGGTAACAGGGTGGTGGGTGAAGAACCGTAACTGTGTGTACCTATGTATTTCATGTCTGTGAGGCTTGTATGGTATGTGAAAACAAATTTCCTATGTAAGGACAAATAAACAAACTAACTAACTAACTAACTAGCCTTGGATAAAGCCATTGCCTATGGGAAAACAATATATAAAAATTGTTTAAAAACAACATCTATTCATGCATTCACACAGATGGTGAGAACACCAGTGGAAATCCCACGGGGAATTATGGGGAATGAAGCCATTTTGGATCCTGATAGGGCACCCGGTGAATGGCCGGAGTTTGGGTATGGGATGGGGGCTACGATAGGTACTCCTTTTGTGGAACCTAAGGACAACATCACAACCAATCCAAACTCTAGTACTGACCCTAACCCTAATTCGGGAGACATTGTTGGGGAATTAAGACAGGGGCTGGAATCAGGACAGGAGCTTTCTACATCTAACCCTAGCCCTGACCCTAACCATAATCTTAACCCGGGTACTGACCCTAACCCAGATCTTTTTACTGACCTTAACCAGAATCCCACTTCTTACTCTAACCCTATGTTGGAGGAACAGGTTGAAAGTTGACAGGTGTCGGATAGGGGATTGAATCGAGAAACTGATGTGGCTGATTTGGGAGATGGGGATGTGGACCCTGACTCTAGGGATAGGGTTATGCCGCATTCTAATATAACCATTGTGTCTCCCTAAGAATCTAGACCCAACCTTAAACTGAACCTGGAACAGAATTCTTATCCTAAGGTTGATTTTGAGTCTGGATTGACTTCTACTCTAGAAACCGATGTGACACCTAACCAGAATCCAACTGAGGACTCAAGCCCCGGAGTCCCTCTTCCCTCTAATTCGACCATAGTGGGGAATACCTTGGTTGAAGACAGGGCCCCAGGGATAGTCCCCATAGAAGAGGGTTTAGTGGAAGTATATCCAGAAAATACCCGGGGAGGAAGAGTTCAATCCTGTTCAGTGGAGATACATCGGGTACAAGAGAGTAGCAGTTCGGCGGCTGACTTGAGTTTTCAAGCTCAATTTGATCTGGATCTGGTAGAGGATTCAGATTTTGAGGACTCGAACCCTAGAAAGGAGGGACACAGAGGGGGGAACATGGGTCATATTCAGGAGTCGAGAGAGGTTCAAAATACAGTTACTCGGCACTGTAACACATTCCACAAAATTTTACAGTGGGAGGTGGAGATTGCAGAGCCTGTAGTGATATTGGGGGACTCCAATCTGTCAAGGATTGGGGAATTTAATTTTGCTTCAGTCCAAATAGATAGTTTCCCCGGGGCGCAAATTTTGCACATCAAATCGATTCTGGAGAAATTGGACCCATGTCCCCTCACTCAGAAAGTGATTTTTTCTGTGGGACTGGTTAATGGTTGTAGATTGAACAAACTACTGACGATTCAAAAACAATATGGTCAACTAATAACACAGGCCAAAATGACATTCCCCAGGGCTGAATTTTTCTTCCCTGTTATTCAATTCTCCCCACGTCTTCATCCAGACATTAAGACCAGGCTAATGGAGGTGAATCTTTTTCTGGAAAAAAACTTTAGGACCTTGAAGGGCATTGATCCCCACAACTTTCAAGTGGATAATTGGACTGCGAATACAGCTAATAATATTTTAAGGAGTTGGATGGAGCAGTTAAACTAAATCCAGGGGGACCCAGAGATACTGGGCAGCCCCATTCAAACATTTTGAACCTCTCACTCACTTATTGTTTATCACGAGATGAGAAATTGCTACTTGAAAAAGGTTTGTTTTTCATTCCAACTCCCACTGAGGTAGAAAAACAAGACCTAAAGAGGGATATACACCGGTACCATAAGAGGTTGAAAATTTTGGATTATTTTGACACGGAATTCACGATGGAACCATTTACGAATCCTTCTACTTGGGAGCCAAAGTGGGAAACTATTTCAGAGCCCATACAAGATCTAATTAGAAGAGATTTACAGGAACTTGAGGGAATTCGGTGTCATAGGGAAAGGGATGACAACTTGTCGATAGGGGAAAGAGTAGCTTTAAAAAGATTAAAAACAAATCCTGATTTGATCATAAAACCTGCGGACAGGAGATGATTCGGGAAGTGGTCAACAACCTATATGAGACACAAAAGATTACAGCGAAACAGAAATACTACCTTTTTGGAGAAGATCCTCCTAGGCCCAGAAAATTGTATCTTCTTCCGAAGATTCATAAAGACCCGAGCACTTGGACGATCCCAAAACAGATCCCCCCAGGCAGACCTATAGTATCGGACTGTGGGAGTGAGTCATATAGGGTTGCAGAATTCATTGATTACTTTTTAAATCCTTTGTCCCAGAAGCACAATAGTTATATTAAAGATACTTTCGATTTTGTAAATAAATTTAGACAAGTTTCAATACCACCAGGTGGAAAGCTATTCACTATCGACATAGAATCCCTTTACACAAATATCCAGACTCAATTGGGGATGGGAGCAGTAAAAGAGATCTTTCGAAAATATCCGGATCCGGTAAGACCGGATGATGCTCTCTTGAGGCTCTTAGAGCTAGGCCTTACGAGGAATGATTTTGAATTTAATAATGAGTACTATTTGCAGATCCATGGTACTGCAATGGGGAAGAAGTTCGCTCCCACTTACGCCAATATTTATATGGCGGAGTGGGAGCGAACTGTCTTCCCATGGGCCAGGACCTAAAAAATCACATATCGGTATCACCTGAGGTGGCAAAATCTACCAATGATTTTTGTAATCCTCCATGCCGGAGGGACATTATTTGGTATGATAACCCTCTCTAAGTGGTAGCTTAGTTGTGTTTTTCCTAGCTTTTATACCTGCACACAGTAAATTATACAATACAAGCCTATGTACAGATACGGGTGCCTCAAAGTCTGGAGGAAGGTGGGACATGTCTTAATCCATGTTATATCACATCTAGATGACATAGGCTTGTAGAAAACATAAAATTTAGATGGATGATTTAGTTTTTCATTAATGATGCAGGCTAAATTCAATAAAATGTACACATTTTCGCCTATATAATACACTAATATATACATGCAAAATGATGGAAAAGGGTGGATCAAGTCCAAGTCATGTCATGTTTTGTGACATCTAGAGAGTATGGGCTTTTAGAAAATATATGGATTAAATAGCTGAATAGGCATGTTTGGCTTTGATAGAGACCATAATGTCTTGGCTGCAAAAATGGCTCAACTTTAGGCTACAGTGGAATTTATAGGTGGATGTGCTCAAACGTTTGAAGACATGATTAATGAGGACTCAAAAATATATTTTTAATCTTCATCACTATCATCATATTCATCCAGACTGGCATTTATGTTCTCCTCATCCTCTTCCTCCATCTGATTGCTACAAGTTTGTAACCTACACAATTCCGTGCACTTTAATTTGTTTGAAAGGCAGGAGCAGTCAGAAGTTTGCAGGTCCGTACACATTTGCAGGCCAAGTTAGTTTCATCTTTGTCTATGTCTGAATCTTACTTTGTGTACGCCCTGTAGCAGGATCTATGGTAATGGCCTTCTGCTGCTACTAAGTCACGACTGGCTATGGATAGTACTCTTTTGTAACCTTTCCTGATGGCTGCTCTTCTGATTTTGTCATCAGGTCTTAACTCTGCGCATTTTGTTAGACTGTCTTTTGTCTTTTGACCTTTCAAATACTTGCTACATTTGTCACAAAATACAGGTGCTGGTCATATAATTAGAATATCATGAAAAAGTTGATTTATTTCAGTAATTCCATTCAAAAAGTGAAACTTGTATAATGTATACATTTATTCCACACATACTGATATTTTTCAAGTGTTTATTTCTGGGTCATTCCACGTCAATTCAACCAGGGCCCACGCACTTAGGTCTCAAAAAATTCTGAAAAAATTACCAGGTGTACCTATGTTACCCAGGAGACACACTGTAAAATTACTCTTATGTAAGATCAATACTTTCCAAGATACAGCCAGTTTCACAGGGGGAGGGGGGGGTGTCGATTTTGTTCGGCCTCTTTTTTTTGTCAAAGTTCACAAGCCCACAGCGCAAGAACTAAACCATGTAGGAGGCTCAAATTTTGCATGCTTGTACATAAATAGGAATAGTATGTAGCAAAATCGTCACATTTGGTCTGGATAATCCTGCATGGTCATAGCTGTCCCTCAAAGTTGATACAAATTGTATTGGAGTTTTTGGCTGGGCTCTGTTTAAGCCTTCAGAAGACATATTTGTCTCAACATAGGCTCTTGATTTATTTTCCTTACTGAGATAAGTAGAAACACTCTCACAAAAAACAATGAACAGAAAATAAATTCCTTCAGGGTCTGAACAGCAGACCTTACAAGTCTAAAAAATAATTTTGGTTCTCATTTTCAGAGCACCCAAACACCTTGTGGGAATATACAAAGATTTTTTAAATATTTTTTTCTTTATTCTCCATGATCTTTTCTTTTTAAAAACACCAATTTGACTTGTCTTATGCAAATCTTTCTTTTACACTTCCACCCTGAACATGGGCAAAATGCACCATTGACATCAATATGTTTTGTATAGAGCTACCACAGGTTACTCTATACAACCACAGGTGGCAGTGTGGTGACTCTATATAAAACA
Source organism: Alosa sapidissima (assembly GCF_018492685.1). Lineage (NCBI taxonomy): Eukaryota > Metazoa > Chordata > Actinopteri > Clupeiformes > Clupeidae > Alosa > Alosa sapidissima. The sequence continues at coordinate 22,105,282 of NC_055977.1, forward strand.
TATTGATGTCAATGGGGCATTTTGCCCATGTTCAGGGTGGGAAATAAAAAAGAAAGATTTGCATAAGACAAGTCAAATTGGTGTTTTCAAAAAGAAGGGATCATGGAGAATAAAGAAAAACTTCTTTGTATATTCCCACAAGGTGTTTGGGTGCTCTGAAAATGATAACCAAAATGATTTTTCAGACTTGTGAGGTCTGCTGTTCAGACCCTGAAGGGATTTATTTTCTGTTCATTGCTTTTTGTGAGAGTGTTTCTACTTATCTCAGGCTCTTGATTTACTTTCCTTACTATGTTGAGTACAACTATGTCTTCTGAAGGCTTAAACAGAGCCCAGCCAAAAATTCCAATAAAATTTGTATCAACTTTGAGGGACAGCTATGACCATGCAGGATTATCCAGACCAAACGTGACGATTTTGCTACATACTATTCCTATTTATGTACCAGCATGCAAACTTTGAGCCTCCTACATGGTTTAGTTCTTGCGCTGTGGGCTTGTGAACTTTGACAAAAAAAGAGGCCGAACAAAATCGACACCCCCCTCCCCCTATAAAACTGGCTGTATCTTGGAAAGTATTGATCTTACATAAGAGTAATTTTACAGTGTGTCTCCTGGGTAACATAGGTACACCTGGTAATTTTTTTTCAGAATTTTTTGAGACCTAAGTGCGTGGGCCCTGGTTGAACGTGGAATGACCCTTCTTTTAATTTTGATGATTATAACTGACAACTAATGAAAACCCCAAATTCAGTATCTCAGAAAATTAGAATATTGTGAAAAGGTTCAATATTGAAGACACCTGGTGCCACACTCTAATCAGCTAATTAACTCAAAACACCTGCAAAGGCATTTAAATGGTCTCTCAGTCTAGTTCTGTAGGCTACACAGTCACGGGGAAGACTGCTGACGTGACAGTTGTCCAAAAGACGACCATTGACACCTTGCACAAGGAGGGCAAGACACAAAAGGTCATTGCTAAAGAACCACCACGCACAGACGTATGCAAGACATGGGTTTCAGCTGTCGCATTCCTTGTGTCAAGCCACTCTTGAACAAGAGACGGCGTCAGAAGCAAGGGCGTAGGTTTGGTCTCAGCTTTGGTGGGGACACATCCCCAACTCCTGTTGTCACAACATTAGTGTTTCAGTACCAATACTAAGTGAAGAATCTCAATTTCCTTCCACACACACACACAAACACAGACATACATAGAAAGTGATGGTTGTCATCAGTGTTCATTACTGTCATTTCAAAGTAATTTGTTACATTATAATATGTATCTGAATTGTAAGGCATTACACTACTATTGTATTACTTTTGAGTTACTTTCACCAAAATATCTAGAAATATGAATTTGGAATTCTAAATGCAGTTTATTATGCTCAATGCAGCTCATTGCACTTCTAATGGAGGGCGATGTGGTATAACATAATGACTGAGCTAGGCTTAAGGCTAACAACAGTAGAATGCAATAGGCACAGTGATGGCTCATGATGCAATACAAGGAACAATCATAGCCAGAATTTTGTTAACAGCAGACCAAAGGTCAAAGTCTGGTCAATTGTGATAGAAATGCTGTAACTTTAGGCTTAGGCCTACTCATTAAAATTAACAGAGAGCCCACTACCTGTATATTGCAACCCAAAACTTAGGCATGTCAAGATTTCTGAAACATGTAATATGTATTTCAAATACAAAATAGTATTTTGTCATTTTTATTTTATTGGGTTGAAGGAAATGGCTCTGTATTTTGTATCAAAATACTTTATTGGTGTGTATTTTTGTATTTTAAAAATACTGCAAAATACTATATGTGAAAAACACTAAAAAAAAGTAGATACTACACACAGGTGTAATGAATAATTGGTAATTAGGCAACAATGGTTAATGTTTATCGCAATCAGCTAATGTGAGAACAGCTGTGTTCAACGACATTCACAGCTTTTCAGTCACGGCCTTTGCTGAAGCATCAGCTCTGGTCTGAAGTATAAGTGTAAGTATAAATACTCTTTTGATCCCGTGAGGAAAATTTGGTCTCTGCATTTATCCCAATCTGTGAATTAGTGAAACACATTCAGCACACAGTGAACACACAGTGAGGTACCCACTAATCACGGCGCAGTGAGCTTCCTGCAACAACAGCGGCGCTCAGGGAGCAGTGAGGGGTTAGGTGCCTTGCTCAAGGGCACTTCAGCCGTGCCTACTGATCGGGGTTTGAACCGGCAACCCGCCGGTCACAAGTCCGAAGCACTAACCAGTAGGCCACGGCTGCCCTGAAGCACTGGTGTGAAGTCGTACGCAAGTAAAGATGAGCAAGGTTACCTGTGCAAGTTAATTGGCTTGGATACAAAAGGACATTGTTGCCAACCGACAAAGGCATAGCTGATCTACAAACCACAAAAAGGGGCAAACATGTACATGCTGAAGGGCAAAGGGAATATCAAAATGTTTTACTTTGGCCTTTTAAGGGGTATGTATTGGCAAACAGCCCTGGTAACTTACCGTTGTCGTTGACACACCTGCTCGCTTGACTGCCAAAGTAGCCTGTGCATTGGCATTCTCCATGCGTGTAGCCTGCGTGTCAGATAACCCTGACGTTTCTTGTATTGTCGTGCTGGCTGTCGGAATGATCAGCAGTACAAATAAGTTCGCTAAAATATTGGTGGGGACAATTTTGTCATCTTAAAATTTTGATTAGGACTAGTCCTTAGCGTCCCACCCTAAATCTACGCCCATGGTCAGAAGCGTCTTGCCTGGGCTAAAGACAAAAAGGCTGGAAAGCTGCTGAGTGGTCCAAAGTTATGTTCTCTGATGAAAGTAAATTTTGCATTTCCTTTGGAAATCAAGGTCCCAGAGTCTGGAGGAAGAGAGGAGAGACACAGAATCCACGTTGCTTGAAGTCCAGTGTAAAGTTTCCACCGTCAGTGATGGTTTGGGGTGCCATGTCATCTGCTGGTGTTGGTCCATTGTGTTTTCTGAGGTCCAAGGTCAACACAGCCGTCTACCAGGAAGTTTTAGAGCACTTCATGCTTCCTGCTGCTGACCAACTTTATGGAGATGCAGATTTAATTTTCCAACAGGACTTGGCACCTGCACACAGTGCCAAAGCTACCAGTACCTGGTTTAAGGACCATGGTATCCCTGTTCTTAATTGGCCAGCAAACTCGTCTGACCTTAACCCCATAGAAAATCTATGGGGTATTGTGAAGAGGAAGATGTGATAACGCCATACCCAACAATGCAGAAGAGCTGAAGGCCACTATCAGAGCAACCTGGGCTCTCATAACACCTGAGCAGTGCCACAGACTGATCGACTCCATGCCATGCCGCATTGTTATTCAGGCAAAATGAGCCCCAACTAAGTATTGTATTGAGTGCTGTATGCTCATACTTTTCATGTTCATATTATTTTTCAGTTTCAACATTTCTAAAAAAAACTTTTTTTGTATTGGTCTTAAGTAATATTCTAATTTTCTGAGATACTGAATTTGGGATTTTCATTAGTTGTCAGTTATAAATCATCAACATGAAAAGAATTAAACATTTGAAATATCAGTCTGTGTGTAATGAATTAATATAACATACAAGTTTCACTTTTTGAATGGAATTACTGACATGATTGAACTTTTTGATGATATTCTAATTATATGACCAGTACCTGTATACATTTGGCCTCATGAACTCTTAAAGTTGTTGGACCTTCCCTTGCGGATTTTCTTAGGTCCTCTGTGACAGACAGTTCTGCAGATATGTCTTTTGCAAGGATCTTGTCAAGCAGTTTCTTCATAGTAAAGATGCTACAGCATTTTCTGTGATACAATATGGATGGTATTCTACCTTCAGGGAGACCTTTAGCAAGATCAAGGATGGGGCGATAGGCTCTTATTTCAGCTGCTCTCAGTAGTGTGTTCCATGACTTTATGTTCATACAGTAGGTGCCACAAGGTTTATCATCTGAACAATGTATTAAACACTCCCCCTGAATACCACTACTTCCTTCTGCCTTCTCTATTCTGGGATGTACAACAATTTGAAAGCAACAGAGATATGTCAGGAATGATGTGCTAAAATGTGGCCTTTTCCTACTCAGCAACAGTGTGTGTGACTGTGTGTGTGAGAGACAGAGGGAATATATGAAGTGTGTGTGTGTGAGTAAGAGAAAGAGAGAGTGTGAGAGAGAGAGCATGTTTGTTTATGTGTGTGTGTATGTGAGGAAGAGAAAGAGAGTGAGAGTGCAGTGGCTTGAGCTGTGGCTTGACTGTGCATCATCAGTATTCTGCCACTCTCATCAGTATTCTAGCCTACCAACTGAAACTGCTCTCTCACACATAGGCTACATCTCTGTATATTGTTTAAGTAAGTATACTCTTTTGATCCCGTGAGGGAAATTTGGTCTCTGCAATTTATCCCAATCCGTGAATTAGTGAAACACACTCAGCACACAGTGAAGTGAAGCACACACTAGTGAGCTGCCTGCAACAATAGCGGCGCTCAGGGAGCCGTGAGGGGTTAGGTGCCTTGCTCAAGGGCACTTCAGCCGTGCCTAAGTCCGAAGCGCTAACCAGTAGGCCACGGCTGCCCCTAATTTTTGTCCTTTCTTTTGTTCACACACAAGTTGGGGAAGTCTACAGTACGGTTTACAGCAGACATCATTGCTTGATAATGATGTTAGTACCTTACTTGGGCCGGTTGGGTTATTATATCTAGTCTTTCACAAGTAGCCTAGTCATTGGTCATATCCTTACTCATTCTCACACATCTGAATCATAACACAAATAAAAATAAACAGTACTCACCTTGTAATCTGTTTTTGACACTACAACAGCCATTGTTGTTCTGTAGCCTAGCTAAACTGCTTCCATCCACATACTGGCCCTGTGGCCCAGCAAACACCAACACCAGTGTTGCCAAATTGGGTTAAGTGATTTCCGCCCATTCACGCTCAAAAACCCGTCCTCTTCAGAAAAAAAACGCCCTAACGATTTTGTCATAGAGAACCATTCAACTCAAAATTTTAGTTGCCCGCCTAAAGCTTATTTTCCCCCGCCCGACGAAGTCAAAAGAAGCCCAATCTGGCAACACTGACCAACACACTCTAAAGTTGGCAGTTTATATTTGTACTGTAGAATGTTCAGAAAAGAAATCTAATTCCAGACGAATTGAAAAAACAGAATTTAGGCCTAATAGTTATGCAGGATCTACATCATTAAGGAAAACAGATTAATTACCCTAAAATATATTTTTCTGAGAAGTCTATATATTCTAGATGTGATATAATGTGCATCTCCCAACTTCCTCCATACTACTATACCTTAGTTCTGTAATGTATCTTGCATTACATTGAAATGCATTGATTTTCAATGGACAGCTTAGTTATGGGTCTAAAATAGCTGTGTAAAGTGTATTCAGCTATCTAACCCATATATTTTCTAAAAGCCTATACTCTCTAGATGTGATATAGCAAGAGTTTGGATTTGACCCACCCACTTTTAGTCTTTTGCCTCTATCTAATCCTATATTATATAGGTGAAAAAGTGTATGATGGATACATTTTAGCCTATGTAATTCATGGAAAGCTAAATTATCCATCTAAACTGTATATTTTCTAAAAGCCTATGCCATCTACATATAATATAACATAGATTAAGACATATCGCATCATCCCACACACTTGCATACACCTATACCTACACATAGGCATGTATTGTGAATTGTACTGGGTATGGGTATAAAAGCCAGTAAAAATACAACTAAGCTACCACTTAGAAAAGGTTATCATACCAAAGCATATCTCTCAGACATAGAGGATTACGAAAATCATTGCTAGATTTTGCCACCTTTGGTGATACCAACTTCTGCTCTGGCCCATGGACAAAATCCTTAGTTTATATGTGAGATTTCTGGATGATATTTTTGGCATTTGGGGTCATTCCGAGTCAGACTTTTTGGAGTTTATTGAGATTTTAAATGGTCATCATGCCTCGATCAAAGTGAAACAGAATCTTCAATCTGAAAAGATTGAATTCTTAGACACTGAAGTTTTTATTGTTAGGGAGACGAATGGATGGGGGGACCTGGGGACGAGAGTTTTTTGTAAAGCTACAGACACATGCACTCCTATATAAGTCTAGTTTCCATCCTAGACATACCTTCAGGGGCATTGTAAAATCCCAACTGATCAGGTATTATAGAATTTGTTCGGAAGCAGAAGATGTGGAGACAGCCACGAGAACTCTTTTCAAAGCTCTAAGAAATCGGGGTTATAGCCGAAGCTTTCTGCGGGGGATTTAAGTGGAGGTGAAACTTCTTTTTGATCAGGGTTTTCAACCTAGACAAAAGGAAGAAAATAATACTTTGGTCCCTTTCGTTTCCAAATTTAGTTCAGTTTCCCTAGCATTAAATCGAAAAGTAAAAAAGAATTTCAAGAGGGCACAGGACCAGGTGGAATCTCTTTCTCAATTTAAAAATCTTGCAGCATTTCGTAGAAATAACAATTTGAGGGATATTCTGGTACATGCTTCTTTGAGTAGGGGTTCTAATAACAATAAAAAAGAAAGTTTGAATGATTTTTTTAAAACGATTAAATTTATAGAGAATCGATTTTCTTCTTTGGGTGCTCCGGTTTGGGCGGTGACGAGTCCGAACTCCAAGAATCTGGTATACTGTATTAAGTGCAGGATCTGTGGAAGACTTTACATCGGACAAACAAAAAACAGTTTAATACAGAGATTGAAGCAACATTTGTATCATATTGATAAAACAGTTAAAGATACTTACCTGTACCAACATTATATACTACGATAATAGTCTAATAATAATAAATAATAAAATACTTCCTTACTACCTTAACTTAATTAATTATATGCTTTACATTAGTTTTAGTATTATAGCCCAAATAATTTGCTGCATACTCTCAGTTTTACTCATATTGACCTATTAAAAGAGATTGGTTGCCAGACCTGTTTGGTTAAGAAACAAGTTCAGGAGAAGGAGTTATCTTAAAATATGGTTCTCTTCTAATCGTTGTACTGATTGTTGCATTACATGATTTTTTTTTCTTAGAATGGAGAAACATCCTTCTTTTTGTCTTACAACATCAATTAAACAGACTTTATTTGAGGAAGGAGACTGGACATTTACAGAGATGAAGAGGGAGATAAAGATATTCTAAATAGAAATAATATAAAATAGAATTTGAATAAATTGAAAATCATAATATTATATAATCATATTACTTTTAGGGTATTATATTGGATAAAAGCATCAAACCAAGATCAGTTAATACTTCTGCATGAATGAAATAAAGAGACTACAGAAATAAAGAGAGCAGGAAGTTATTGCTAAGTTTCTTCCAGTACATTACAGACACATAAAAGTGCCCATGATAATACATCACAATCTAGACCTTTATAAAATGTTGAAAAATAATATTGAATGATTTCATAGAATTGTGCCTATTTAAATATTTACAAATATTTAATTATATATCCTCACATATTTAATTATCCTCACACAAAATGTTGAGCGTTGGTTTCCTTATTCCACTTAAAATTGCCATCATTTTGTTAACATGCAAATATTGCCTATGTATTTCTTAGGTGAGGTATGAGCCACCCACCTGTGTTGGTGGTTTGGCAAGGAATGTCCCTGCTCTTTGTCCTCACCTTGTGGATGCTGAACAAAGTTTGCCCATCATACTCAACATGGCCACAAGGAAATGCAGTACATGAATTCATGAATTACAGTACATGAATTCAGATGATGTGGAAGCAGCAGTGTTTGTTTCCTTTGATCATGATAAGGAGAAGAACACAATCTATAAGCATTGATATGAGTATTTTTAATTACAGATCTAGTATTTGGATCAGATGCACATTTTTAGCATTTACCCTACTGAATCACATTGTTTTTATGTAGCCATGGCCTTTTAAGTGTTAAAATAATTCACCCAGCACACTGTTTTAGTTATTTGTTTTGTTAGAGGTGTTACCATTTATTTTATAGGCTAAATGTTATAACAGATCTATAGGCCTACCCTTTTTCTTAAAATAATATATATATAAGCTCAGATATTTTTTATTTTTAATTAACACTCATGTATTTTCAAACTGTTCCAAGCATTTCAACAGGAAACAGAAATGCATAAAGCACCAACAGCAGTGTGTGAGTGTTATAACTATGCATCACCACAAGGGGGCGACAGGACCTGACAAGACATTTGGGCAGGCCTGGCCTGTTGCATGAATGATGTGTGAAGTTAACACTCCCCCTCACCTCCTTGAATTTTGTATCAGGAGCTATAGGGGACACAACACAGAATATACACAGAATATAGCAGTCATTATCTGAGTGTCCAATGCATCTGAATTTTAAAAAGGCTCTTTTTCAGCTAACTTAATATTTTTTTGTTTTTAAACCTCACAGTTTAGAGTTGGTATGTTTACACCAACTGTAGTATATTCCATTAGTATGAATTGGGAAAATCACAAAATGTATAACACTTAATTGAGTTACAGTAACATCACTGCTGTCAGCCCATATCTGGATGATGGTCTCGATGAGGCCCACTTTTGTAATACAAACTCATCCAGTTGGTGACTTCACATCCAGTCAGCCCTCTATTGTTGCCATTTGGGCCCAAAAACAGCAAATGAATTCAAGTTTAAATATAGCCTCAGTTGTGCCGTCAAGCCATTCTGATCCTGTGCAGAGATTTATTGTCCATTTGAGTTTGGTTGCCAGGGGCAGCGGGCCGAGATGTGCCGCCTCGCAGACGGGTTAGCCACACATGGCTGTCGCTGTACAGCGGGAGTCGCGGGAGAGAGTGAGAAGGAGAGAGATGTGCTCAGAACTGAGGGCCAAAAGCAATGCCGCCATTTTAACGACCAAGACAAACACCCAGCTCCCACGGCTCTTTAGTTCTGGAGGTGGTTAAGTGGGCACCTCATGAAAGACCTGTAGATGGGTGAAGTCACAGTTCTGTATTTAGAGAGTGTGTGTGTGTGTGTGTGTGTGTGTGTGTGTGTGTGTGTGTGTGTGTGTGTAGATTGGTGTGATGAAGTGGAATGCACAGACACGATTCCTATAGGCACTTAAGTAGATGAGGAACAATCTATCTTTCTCATCTATTGCCTCTTGTTAATTGTTCTGCCTGTCATAAGAGCAAGCCAAGGACATTCCGACATACAATTTAATCCTTTTCGGACACAACGGAAGTAACCGTGACAACTGCATGTCCAGTTTCTCCCCTTTTTCCCCCCTCGAAGGGACATCTGTTTGTTTAAAGACAAGAAAGGCCCCAAAGGGGTAAACAAGCATAGGTCACTTAGGCAAACAATAGGTAGGGCTTACGTCACACTGACGTAACACACACACACACACAAACGTACACACACACACACACACACAAACACTGGGAGGAGATGAGGGGTCGCTCTTTAAGTTTAAACCCTGGCGCTGTCCAGATCTCAGTGAGTACGGAGCTCTCAGGCAGATCAGGAGTCAGAGAGATAGGAGTCTCAGACAACGCTGTATCTCGCTACAGCTGACACACAGGTGAACTTAGACCCAATTAAACACACAGCTGGATTATATAAGACCAAACTCTTCTGCCGACTACTAGGAATTAATCTAACCCAAACAAACAAACAAAAAAAAAAAGCGCTATAATGGAAGTGGTCCTGACAAGGCTGAGAGATTTCTCATGCAGAGAAGCCACCTTTGATACCTGCAAGTCTGTAGCAGCCCTGCCTCACCGTGACATGGAGAACAGAGGATGTCTGGCCGAAGAGCCCAGGGGTGGTAGCCCACCCCGAGGGACAGGCACCCATCAGCTGGACATCGAAACTGCCCTTGCCTGGTTGAGGAAGGAGCTGGTAAGACCACCCAGAAGCTAACTGCTGATACCTAATATTTTACAATGGCTGTGGCCACATGATGAGAGGAAAATCGACAAAGTAGTGTTCATACAATACTAACGTATTATTTTTTTTTTATTTTGCTCGAAGATTAAGGCTATTTCCCTTAATGTTGTGATTACGGTTATTGACTGATAACAGTGTTTGGAAAGTATTCAGTTTAGTTCACAGTCAGGTTATTGACCGATAAGTGTTTGGAAAACATCCAATGTACACATATATGTAATATTGATGGTAGTGGGCAGCAAATACATTTTCCTGTGAATCCCACCGGGGAATTTCCTCTATTGCTTTCCACCCAGAGGAGGTGGTAGCCTTTGTGTTAGCCAGTGAGACAAAGGTCAGGCACACTCACAACAAGTGTGTTACTACTCACCTCTTATCTAGCTAGGTAACAGGGAGATAAATTGAAGATTGGGAGGATGCAATGACAGGGTTAAACATACAGAGGGCCCCTTGTCTGTTATTAATATGTCTGTTGACATTCTCTCTCTTCCTCTCTTCCTGTTTTGAAAATAAGTTGTCATAATCAACTAGATTTGTTCCCTTCTCACGAAAGACCAGAAGACAGAGGCCAAGTAAAATGAGTGTGTGTTTGTGTTGGGGGTGTCAGACAGAGACAATAAATAAGAGTTATTGTCAGACTAATAAAGTTTTAGTCTGCGACTGCTGTCTGTCTGAAAGCTTTCCAAGTTGTGGCCATTCATGCCACTCTGACTCTGACTGAATGTTCAGAACTGCTGGCCAATATTAGTTTTTTTGTTTCTGACATAGCAGCCTACTGTGTGCTTTATTATTGAAACTTTTTATTTTACTGTACAGCAACAAATAACAAAATATGTTTGGATTTCTAATGCCATGGGTAGTATGCAGACATGATTTGCATGCTTGAGAAATTAAAATAATTGAATTTCTTATTCACTTTCTATTTACAACACATTTGGATTTCTAAAACCATGTGTTTACAGACATGTTAAAATCCCATTAATCTAGATTTGTTTTTATTTGTCTTGTCTGGTCTTTGGAACCGTCATCTTGGTTGTTTGTCTTTTTTCAAATCCTTCCAGGATCTAATGAAATTGTGTTTCAGTGCACCCATTCATATTCATATACGTGATAGGTATTTGATTATTAAGTTTCTGTTCTTCAGAACATGTTTCAAACAACCCTTCTCTAGCAGAAGTCACCCAAAATATACAGAATTTCAGCATCTCAACCAACAGGTTTCCCTCCCTCTCAGGACTACTCTCTCTTTGTTGCTGAGTTTTTTCTTTCTTTTCTATGATGTACTGTATGTGCTCCGACGGTCCTTTATGACTCAGTCCAAGTAGAAGTGCTACTAATTACAGCCTTATGGCATCTGATCAAGTTTAAAGCCTTGGCTTCAAGAGATTTCTCAGAAAAGGAGAAAGAGAGAGCACAACTCCAGAGTGAACAAGCACTTGTTTTGGCATGTCTTTAAACAGGTTTTGTGTGAGTTTGAATTTCTTTCAAAAAGATACAAAAACACAAACACTGTTTTTCACTCTTTCCCATTTTGTTTTTCTCAATCTCTCTCTCTCTTTCTTTGTCACACACATAAACACTGCACAAAAACACATATAAGCACACTGTTATTTTGATCTCTGTAACCGTAAAAGAGAGTTTGTTCTTTTTTTTTGGGCTGTTCTCCATACTCTCTGGCGCTTTTTGCTCTGACATTCCTCGGGCTGAGACAAACTCAGTTTACCGAACTCACTCTTATTCAGGATACTATATTCTCACAATAGAGGCAATTAGACTGCCTCAGCCACCATAAAAAATGAAGAATGCCAGGGGAAAAAAAGATTTGCATCTGAAAGAGGTATTGTCAGCCTGAAAATGGTCTTAACACTTTTCTCGCCCCAGTAAAAGGACATGAACTTTGTAAACTGTCTAATACATTTAGTTTCTCTTTCGTTTTTTTTGTTGTTTTTTTTGCTTAACAGGCCCTGTCTGTCTCATTGCCGGCTTTATTTAGAGTCGCGTCTTTGTCTTGTGTTTACTCATTCATTATATCCATGGCTGTGACCATGTTTTTCCCCCTTCTTTTCTTCACCATGCTGGTTGTGTCCATCCCCCGCAGATTGAGATGCGGTCACAGGATCAGGTGCTCATCCGCCAGCTGATGGACCTCCATGCGGGCATCCAGGAGCTGAAGCTGGAGTGTGCTGAGGCTGAGTTGGAGCTGGAGGAGGAGGAAGAGGAGGAGAACAAGGAGGATGAGGAGGCGAGCTGGGATTCGGGCAGCGATGCTGGGGACAGTGGCAGCACACTGTCCAGCTCTGGAGAGATGGACTGCTACCTTCCCTCTGCCCCCTGCCTGTATCCTCACCACAGCCCCTGCTCGCCGTGTTCGCTGTGGGGCTCCCCACCCAAACGTCATCTCAGCAGGCGCAGCTCTCTGCCCTAAGCATTTTGCTAGCCCAGATGTGTTCATCTTTACAGTCACTCCAATCATGATGGAAGTCCCATAAGTTATATTTTCCTACATGACAAGTCCATATTAGCTGGATAGATAGAGGTACATGTTCCGTGGATAGCTTGTTACGGCCTTAACAATCCTTTTTTCTGACCTGTGCCTTGCTTACATTAATCGGATAGCATCTAAAATAGCTACCCATCAAGATTATGTATTGGTTCACAGATAACATATTTGGACAGTTTTAAATATAATTATTGGGGTTTGAAACAGTATGTACAGTTTGACCATGGTGATCTAATCGAAGTCACATCCCAGTGAATAGAATATCCACACATTTTTATCTTTCTCATTCTCAGTAGCTATAACAACGCCACTCTGGAGAGGCAGCTCATGTGTAATCTGTGGTATGATGGAATGCTTCTTTTTCCTGGTGACAAAAGGCAGCGAAATTATGCCTGATGCTTTTGTGTGAATGTGAACGTGTACAGTTTGTAAGTATTGTAATTAGGAGAGAGCTTGATTCTGTAATCTCACACACTTTAATGTTTTTCATTTTTGGATGTGTGTAAGTAGCATAAATTCAAATACATGTAGCAGGCAAGAGAAATTATACATTCACTGTATGTAACTTTTGTAATGATTACATAACTCAGTCATACTGTGACAATAACAAATTCTTTCATGTTTCAGTGCTGTCTTCCGTAACCAACATGACAAATACATACATTGTAAAGTTACATTCCACCCAAAGACCACTGCATTATACACACAATGAGGTGGGAGTGGAGGGGGGGGGGTGACATTTTAATTGTACCATGCTGTGTGTTCAGTGACAAAACGGTGCATTGTTTGACTGGCCCAAGACGGAATCCCAACAGCCTTACAGTGAAAAAGCCTCTGGATGTTAAATTGACAGTAATTGTGTGGATCATACTGACGACCTTGTTGGGCCAGTATCATGTTTCCCTGCAATGCAAAGAGGGAACATGCAGAAAGAGCGATTACACAGCCATGGCAGTGACAATAAAACCATGTCAGATCTGTTTTCACTGAAAGGCTGCCCTCCCCTGGGACATGGACATTGTGTGGTGTCCGCAAAAGAGTTAATCCATTATGTCGGATGACAACCTGCTTTCAGCTATGGTGGGAAATGTTCAGGACAGGTGGACAGAGTGTTCACTGCCACTTGTTTGACTGATGCTCTGTTGCACAAAGTAAACATTTATGTGTATTATAAAATAAATTAACTTGTCCATTTTTGGTCTTAATCTATTTACATTTCTAATACAATACACATGCTTATTTTGGGTGCTAGAAATACAATTACCAAAAATGTTGTCTTGATTATTCACTTCAAAATTCTTGTCTTTATGAGGATCATACAACAGGTACAGTAGCAACGTGTCCAGACTCAATGGTTTTCGCATAACTGTCCACTGTCCACCAATTAATCCATTAGGGGGGAAAACATATTGTCCAATAAAAGCATAACGGGCAGGTTAACAATAAGGTTCCATAACAGTGTGCCCTTTGAAGCATGCTGGCATTTTAACGCAAGCATTCTTCCAGTTCATTTGGGCACTGCCAAAAGGGCACTCTGCGGTCAGTGCTGCCAACGCACCATCTTTTTCTTTCTTTCTCTCTCTAATACACACACCACAAACACACACACACACACACCACACAAACACACACACACACACACACACACCACACAAACACAAACACACACACACACACACACACACACACACATACCCTCTCTGTATCCAATGCCTTCACCAAATCCTAAGTCTGCTATTCCCAATCGTCCTCTCTGTTTTCTGAGTAGGGGAAAGCCCTGCGCGGGTGAGTGGGTCAGTGGCTCTGGTTCTGGCCACCCTCTGGGTCTGGTGCAGTGGCGGCGGCGGCGCTGCTCTCCCTCCTCAGCCTCTGGATCTCGCTGTTGAGCCCCAGCAGCGTCTGGGCCAGCTGCCGGTCCTGCGAGCGCATCTCCAGCTAAACACCAGTGACAGGAGCACAACTCAGGACTTCACGCCTAACCAACCCCACACTGGCTCAACCACCTCCACCACCCCCCCCCCCTAAGAAGCAGCCAGTCCCAGCTTTTTCAATAGACAAACCCATGACATGAACATTTCAATTAAGAAAGTATAACATAGTAACATGATAACATGATAACAGCAGATAAACACAATTAAAATGTACAACATACTAGTATAGTTATATAGTTATATCCAGAGGCATATAAAGGCCTTTATATGGCTCTGGTTATACCAATCCAGATTTTTTAATACTATCACAACATGGTGAAATGTTCAGTTTGCCCAGTTAATTCACATCTCTCAAGTGTAGCACACAGGAAAATAAAGGAAAGGGAAGGAAACAGGAAAGTAATCTCAAGTGTTTCCTCACTGTGAAAATATCTTACCAGCTCAGATCGTATCCAAGAAATTGCTCCGTCAATTTTTGCTCTTCTCAGCTCTTCATTGGCTTGAAAACTTCTCCCAACGCAGGTGGGAGAGGCACCTGAGCAGTCCGGGACAGTCCGCGCCTCTCCTGTTGCCCTAAACGCATGCAAGAGTTTGTTTTTGATGTTCTCCAAGACCATGGTGGACAGCATGTCCTCACACTGTGTGTCTGGATTCATTCTGGCCAAATCTCTCTTCTCAACCGTGACAGCTGCTGTTGTCACTTGTTCAGAGTAAATGAATATGCATGTAGCTGTGTGCATGTACGTATTCTCTTTGCTTCTGTCCGGTCAGTCGCTCCTGCCAGCTCTTCGTTGGATTTAAAAACTCTCAAGTTTCTTCTTTCTCCTTCTCTTTTATCCCATCACGTGCCTCTGTCAACTCACTGTGGCACCCCTCTCCTTCAGTCTCTATCCCTCTTTCAGCCTCTCCTGCTGCCGTGGTCTCTGAGCACTTCTTTAGCTTGTTCTCTCATCGCCCTCCCTGCCAACACTGGGACCAACGTGTTTTGTCACTGTTACTATGGCGAGCCAAACCCCCACCCACCCCCCCCTTTTTCCCTCCTTCTTGTAACCCCAATAAGAATGGTGGGAGATTGTGGACAAAGGCCATTGTTGGCTTCATAAAGAACTGAAAAGATTCTCCCCCTCCGTTTCTCTGTTGCTCTCACTCCCCACTCTCTCCGTCTACCTCTCATTCATCCTGCCTCGGCCCATACAATGTGCTCCCATACATTTCCCCCTCTGTGAGAAGTGGGCAGGGATTGAGCATTCCTTTACATATGCTGCTGACATACAGTCCGCATGGGGTGGATGAGGAATATTGGGTCACTTTTAAAACTGTAATGGATGGCTCAACAGTGTCTGCCCATCAGTTACACTGGCACACTAGAGGAAAATAAGCACATCCCTGGGGCTCCTGAGGCTGGAAAGTGCAAGGCAATCAAAATCACGCCTTTGTTAGTGGAAGTCAGCCCAGTTTCTGTAGAAGTGGGATTCCACTGTTTTTTGGCAAGTTGCCTGCAATTCCATGGCTGTCTCCTATAGACACACAAAGTAAGCCTTGGACACTTTAAGCTGTATAATTAATTGAAGTACATCAAAAGAATGTTCCCTAAGTCTTTTACAACAAGAAAACTCACACTTTAGAATCTAATGATTTATCATATATGTCCAGTCCACCTCTAAATTTGCAGTTCCATGCATTTCTACTGCACAACTGCAACACTCTATGTATGTAAGATTATAAGACTACCGGTACATACACATCTCTATAAGATTACATTTTATAGGCCTACATGACTCCATCCTCAGGGTTAATTTATTCTCAATATTTATTTCCTCCGACAGCAATACACAAACCATGAAAAGGTCACACTAAATGAAAGTACTCACATTTTATGACAAGTGTAGTCTACCAATGCCTGAAATATTGTTGCACTTAAACTGTGGCCACTGAAGCGAACTTCTGGGATTGAACTTAAAGGTCAGAGAAGTAAGACTAATTGTGTCGACGCAGACAGAGCCTGTCAATTCAATTAGGTGATATACTTGGTGACGATTGTGAATTTGGTTTGATTCATTGCGTTTTTGGCTTGGCCGTTGCTTAAGTCAGCCCTTGCCATTTATTGTGATGGTGGCACTACTACAAGCAGTCCCTTGGAATCTGCTTGGTCATCATCAGCAGATAATGTCCCCATGTCCAGGGAAAGGGGAGGAGGGACCAAAGACCCCATGCAGACATCATTTATACTGCAGGGACAATGTCAGCTCTTTATGTCTCGCCAAATACTGTTCCGGTTTTGTTCTGCATTTGCTGTCTATTGTGTTACAGCACTGTGCGCCCTGTTACATGTCAATGTCTTCTCAAGAGCAAATACACCTTCTAGAATCTGTTCTTCATAGAAAGCTGCTGATGAATTTGTGAAACTGTGACTGTCATTTGTGAGCAAAAAAAGGCAATTGAATATGATAATATATTTAAATAACTCAAAGTAATTGAAATATAGGCCTATATATTACTGCATCAACATATGCGTTGCTGCACAAAAAGCATGTTATTGTTTATTTGCCTTTTTAAATGACTTTCTAATGATAAAGGTAAAAATCCAAAGAAAACAAAGCACTGAAGGAGTGGTGCAAGTCATGATGACTTACATCTTATGATCTTCCACATGATCGGGTGATGGCATCACACGATGTGTCACCCCTGGACTAACACAATGTGAGGGGAAGGACAACAGACTCGTTTTCTCAAAGGCAAATATTTCTGGAACAGGGGCGCCACCACAGGGTGGCCAGGGGTGCTTGAGTTCAGCCAGAGAGGGTTCAAGCTTAATTGTATGTGATTATAATATTACCAATTTAAGGTTCAATTTGATAAGGCTGAACCAAAGATCCTTGATTACTAGCTAATAATGTTATTAAGTCTAACAGTGTATTTTTCGGAGATGAATTTACTAACTGTTATAACATCAGTTACATAGAAAGTCTATTTAAACAAATATATAATTTTTGTCTGTCTCAAAGTTCTTGCCAACTATGTTAACTCTTATAAAATTGCTTAAAATCCACAAAGACTTTTAATATGAAGCATGATAGCCCATTTCATACATAGAGGTCATTCAATGTGCTTTACATAAACAAAAGCAAATGGTAATAGCAAATAAAAGCAGAAGGGCAATAGTCCAGTCAACTCTGTTATTGCGTTATTGGAGTGACACTCTCGTTCAATTAAAAAAAAATCAATATTAAAATCCATGACACTCTGGTTTTATCGTGCGGTAACTATTTGAGGTTGTGGAACTAAGCTCCAAAATGATGGGAAATGTCAACTCTGTTATCATCAATTATGTGTTAATTCTACATAGATTAAGGAGAACAGAGTTGACAATGACTAACAGAGTCTTCAACAGAATTTAATTTGAGTGTCAACTCTATTTGTTTAAGATTTTGCTCTTAAAATGATGACTAAATAGCCTATGTATTTTTGTTTTAAATGTATATCAGTGTTACAACTAATATTTTTACCATTTACCTTTTAAATAAATTTAAAAGGTAAATGGTAAAAGGTAAATGGTATAAAAATGATATATGTTAAAGCTAATAAATGTGTGTGTAAGGGGTGGTGGTGGTATGGTGTGTGGGTGGGAGGGGGATGATGAAATGGTGTGTGTGTGATTCACAAGAGACCTAGCCTACAACCAGTAAAGAAGCCTAGCCGATCATCTTAATCATAAATACATATAGGCCACAGCTCATAAAGAGCTCAAACAACTGTTGTCTGCCACAACTGGAAAAATATCTAACCCACACCAAAGAGTATAGAAGTAACAAGAGGCGAAACTCTGTTGCAGTTTTGACAACGTTCTATTGAGTTTCGCCTCTTGTTACTTCTATACTCTTTGCCCACACTAACCCGTCACCCTAGATTGTATCTTTGTTACAATTTGTAACAATTACTTATAGGCTACTCCCTACAGCGTTCCGCTCGCAAATCTGCCAGATGCGCGTGTTGTCACTGCCACTTAGTGGTTGGGATGTAAGCAGGGGGGACTTGCTTGATGTGGTTAGTAGGCTATTCCATAACTATTAGAAAGGCTTAGATGGAACCCATGTTTGCAAATAATAATAAGCCTAGTGTATTCACACACACACATACATACATACATACATACATACATACATAGATACATAGCCTACATACAGACAGGCACACATTAGGCTAAGACATTTATTATTTTCTTCATGCACATGGCTTATATCTGCCACGCCTACTCTGGCATGACATTAGACCATAAACATCCTGTAGATTCAAACCCCCTTTCGGCGGGCGGATGGAGAGCAGGGGGACAGCGCCATTTTGCTTATTTTGGTGATTCTGTAGGAGGAGGGGTGGTGGAAAGCCACATTGCGGCCGCCTGGAAGGGTAAACCCGGCGAAATTAGTTATTTGATGCAATAAAA
This sequence comes from Alosa sapidissima, assembly GCF_018492685.1. Classification (NCBI taxonomy): domain Eukaryota; kingdom Metazoa; phylum Chordata; class Actinopteri; order Clupeiformes; family Clupeidae; genus Alosa; species Alosa sapidissima. Next base: position 22,124,079 of record NC_055977.1, read on the forward strand.
CGTGTCAATGTTATTGCATGCATGGTTGCGATGTTTTCATTTTGTCTTGCAAATACGTTATACAGCATGGCTTGCTGACGTATCCACTTAGTGACAGCTGAGGCTGAACGCCGACGCTGCTTTTAAAGCTAGCAATAGATATCTAGCAAGCAAGGTATTTTGCCTTTCCGTTTCTTTCGTATGTGGCGAGTTGATAGCCTTACTGCTGGCTGTGTAAATGGAACTGCATGGTTTTATTCGTGCGCGAGTCGGTCAACCTCGCGACATTACTGGCCGCTGTCAGACGCAGCTGTGGGCACTGCTGTCAAATTCTGCAGCATATCGGTTACAGTGTCAGTCGCTTTTATGGTATGATGTCCTAATCCACAATTTTAGACGGATATTCAGATGGTATGACGTCAACTAATGCGTCTAACCTATCATTCAAATAGCGCTTGTTAATCTTCAAAACATTAGTGATTTTATTTGTGCCGATACGCAAACGCCAGATTTCGTCAACACAAAGTCTGATCACTGATCAACACCACATTTCACAGATAAAAGTCACGTGTAAAATTCAGCCTTAAGTAGGCTAACCTATTTTAAATGATGGGCAGGAACTGTTACAGAGCTGTTACTGTCTGTTTACACTTGGAACTAGGCCTTATCATTTAACTGTAGGTTGTCAGTCGTGCAAACTGTTAAGATGCCATTTCCACTCCTCAGGTTTGGTGTCCCCCACCCCTACCACCTGGTGGTCTGAGGTGCCAGGACAATGTTCTACGCCCACTTCGTTCTCAGCAAGCGTGGGCCGTTGGCCAAAATTTGGCTGGCGGCCCACTGGGATAAGAAGCTGACCAAGGCCCATGTGTTTGAATGCAACCTTGAGAGCAGTGTAGAGAGCATCATTTCTCCCAAGGTGAGGTCCTCAGAAAATTGCATGTAAGGTGGATCTCTTCAGTCTGTGCCAAAATATTAGTATGATGCAACACTTATGAAGTCCTGCAACATGTACTTTGACATTGTAGTATGCTTAAAATGGACATGCCTCAAGTGCATTCTTGTGAAAATGTTGGGAATCATTAGTCCTTATGGGAACCAGTAACCTATAGAATAATAAATTTTGACAATCATCACATATGTCTGCCGAATACAAATAACAAACATATTTCTTTCTGTTAGATACATGCAGTCTGATACTAGTCAAGTTGTCAAGTTATGTATTTCATTTGTAGGTGAAGATGGCTTTACGGACATCCGGTCACTTACTCCTTGGTGTAGTGAGAATCTACCACAGAAAGGCTAAGTATCTGCTGGCAGATTGTAACGAGGCCTTCATCAAGATCAAGATGGCGTTTCGACCAGGTATGTTCAGATTAATTAATTGTTTATGGATTTAAAAAGCTTGACATAGCCCTAGGAAATCCCCAGTTTGAGTTATGCCATTATGCCATTTATGGGAAAACTGAGAAACTTCTTTATAATAATTCTTCACAGAACTGCATTTTTATTCAGTGCTAGGTAAGGTAACATCTTCTTTAGGCATGTCTTTGACTGGTGTTTGATGATGGTTTGGAAATTAAGGTGTTGTGGACTTACCGGAGGAGAACCGTGAAGCTGCCTACAACGCCATCACCTTGCCAGAGGAGTTCCATGACTTTGACCAGCTGCCAGACCTGGAGTGAGTGGGCTTTCTTCATTTTCCTCAACTGCTAGAGTATTGGACATTATTATGTAGTATGGAATACTCATGATGGCTTGATGTGTCTTGCAGTGACATAGATGTTGCGCAGCAGTTCAGTCTGAATCAAAGTCGTGTGGAAGAGATCACCATGAGGGAGGAGGTTGGTAACCTCAACCTGCTTCAGGAGAATGACTTTGGTATGTAGCACTACATCTGTGCTCCTTATCGTCTACTGCTAGTAACTCTTTCTAGACCAACTAAAGATGCATGAAAGATCTTTGTCTTGTGATGCCTGCTTTCCTGGTTGAATTATGTTTAAACCAACCTTTTTCTTTTGCTCCTTCAGCTGATTTTGGGATGGATGACCGTGAGATGATGAGAGAAGCGAGCGCCTTTGAGGATGACATTATCCATGGAGCGTCTGCTTCCAACCTGCTCCTAGAGCCAGAGTCCAGCAGTGGGCAGATAACTGACAAGTCCAACCACCTGGAGTTTGACCAGTACAAGGACGACTTTGGTGACAATCCCATGGAGAGCAGCGAAGGAGGCATGCTGGGTAAAAATAAATAAATAAACAATGGCCAATTGATTTAGATGTTTGTGTGCATAAGTTTGGAAGAAAAACAATTATGCATACATTACCTATCTCAGACAATTAAGCACTAACTAAATGAATTTCTGTGTGTGTGTAAACTTGTTTAACTTAAATCCAAGAGTTTAGGTGTTAAGCTCACATTTCCTAAGGACCTTGTCTTTAATGAGCTCTGTTGAAAGTTAAAAATGCCCACATACTGAGGCCAAATGAATTAATAGAAGAGTGATTCTCAGTCAGTAATGCGATGAAGAGGCTGAACATTTACACGTCTCCCAGTTGACAAGCTCCTGAGCAATGAGGATGGTGGTGGCATCTTTGATGACCCTCCAGCTATCACAGAGAACGTGATGATGCCAGCGGGAGAACCCGGCGGTGATGATGATGATGACTATGACAACATGTCAGGTGAGCGGATTCGCTGGGAGGGATCTCTGATCCTAAAATTTACCCATATACTTATGGCACCCTTAACCCTTAAAAAGATTAGCCCTTGGGGTTATCTGGTTGCGAAGCGCAATAATAAACAAACTTAATATGCTCTTTTCCTATGCCAGTTTCCAACCTGAAACTAGAAAGTTGAAAAGGTGTAAGGTAAAAGGTGAAATGTAAAAGAGTGAAAGGTGAAAAGAATCAGAGTGAGATCATGTATAATCATTAGGATTGTATGAAGGGGATTGTAGGTCACTAGTAGTTAGGAATGTAAAGGTTTGAATTTGGTGTCTCTCACAAATTGCAGTCATAGACTAGGATTGACATGTTTTGGGTTATGAATGGGTGTATTTTCTGATGGGTGATCCTGCAGCCGGAGGCCCTGATAGTCCCGACTCTGGACCAGTGGGGCAGCTGCCTGTCATGACTGACCAGACGGAGCAGACCACACTGGTGCACAACGAAGAGGAGGCCTTCGCCCTGGAGCCCATCGACATCACAGGTCAGAGCGCAGAGCAGCCTCTTTCTCAAAACTGGATCGCCAACTCCTTTTTCAGAGCATTGGAAGGCACTTCCTGTTGAAACCTAAATGAAAGAACAATTTGGAAAGTCTGTAAAGTTCATCTGAAGGAGGGGATAGGGCTTTTACAAAGGGGAATTTTCTAATAGTGCACTTTTCCCCATGACTGTACTGTTCCGTGCTTTAATCAGTATGTCATACCATACAAGCACCAGGAGGCCCGCAATCAGTTTATGTGCAGATATGCTTGAAAGCTCTTGAAAGGACTTTGATGTTCCTGAGAAAAAGCTAATGCTTCTCCTTTGACATTCCATTACACTGTATCTCTGGCTCAACAACAGTGAAGGAGACCAAGGCCAAGAGGAAGAGGAAGCTGATCGTGGACAGCGTGAAGGAGCTGGACAGCAAGACCATCCGGGCCCAGCTGAGCGACTACTCGGACATCGTCACCACACTGGACCTGGCGCCCCCTACCAAGAAGCTGATGATGTGGAAAGAGACGGGTGGCGTGGAGAAGCTCTTCTCCCTCCCCGCACAGCCGCTGTGGAACGGCAGACTCCTCAAGGTCAGGGGACGCGGCTCTCTGCTGTGACGACGTAACTCATGTGTCATGCAGGGTAATCACACATAATGCATTGCATAGCCTTAAGGATATTGACCCTCATTTGTCCTCATTGCCCCTCGTTTTATACTTGGTTGACTTGTGTTGTTAGTTGAGTGCTATGTTTGCATTAGAAGCTCAGTTAGCCTGTATTATGTGAGCTAAAGTAGAACTCCAGACTCCATGAAAGATTCATGTTGGATTCAATAGGGAAAATTTGTTAATTGTCTGCACATGACATTGTAATACCATAGTTTGTGTTTTAACTCCTGTGTCCACTAGCTGCAGTTAATATCCATAATGAATTACTGCTGGGAAGTGCTATTACTTTTACTCTGCTTTTACATTTTTAGGACTCTGCAGGTCTTGCTGTGTAGTTCAGCTCAGTAGTTGAGTAGCCTGTGTGCTTACTGTATGTGTGTGTGTGTCGTGTCTGCACAGATGTTTACGCGATGCCTCACCCCTCTGGTGCCGGATGAGCTGAGAAAGAGGAGAAAAGGGGGCGAGGCCGACAGCCTGGACGAGTTCCTTAAGGATCTGGAGAACCCAGAGGTTCCTCGGGAGGAAGCCATGGGCCAGCAGAGGGACATCATTGGTGGGTTTGTGGCCAATCAGTCTTCATGTGCTCACATCCACAATAATAACCAAGCCTACTTGACCATGTGCTTGCTTCTGTGTGGTGAATCTGAATTTGTTTGCATCGTATGTTTCATTTATTTATTTAGCGTTTTTCTGATTGGAAAACAATCAGACTACCGGTAGTGATGTATATTATATTGCTGTAATATAAAAAAATATTCTTTACATATTAATGTTTCAGTTGATAGCTGATGAGTGGCTTAACATGTGCTTAATATAAATAACATTTTGCATGACAGATCAAAGCGGTGTTGTAAAAGTCGATAATTCCATGGGCAGGATTAGCCACAGGGTTACTCCATGTGGATTCACTCAGAGTCCAGAAAGATTAAACATCTCTGCCTTGCTTGTCATTAATATTGTATACATTCTGATAAATGAATTGATCCAAATCACCCCTTAATTCACCAGTAGGCCTACTCACCAGGAAATTACATTAAGTATTAATAAAGCATATTTTAAGAATGAATCTTTTCGCGCACCCAGACCAGACAATCCTGGAAGAGCCTAGCGTGCTGCAGACATCGGCCATGGAGGGAAGCAGGACCCTGGACGAGTCCATGATGCCCCCTCCCTCCTCACATCGGGGCCAGAAGCGCAAAGCCCAGGAGGTCCAGGATAACATGTCCGTAAGTGCTACTATGATCATGCACATCAGTATTTACTGCTGTAAGTGAACGGGGTTCTGAGCATATGGATTTGCCATTTGTTGTACTGAAGTGAACAATTCCAGAATAATGGATAGTTTTATACAGTTCTCATGTTAATCATATTCTATATTTGTATATTTGTAGTATTTGAGGTAAATCATTTATGTGAAAGTTGAGTGCTAACTACCGTTGTTTCCTACCGCTTTCCTCATGTGAGTAGATCATTGATGATGACCGGGCTTCCATAGTGTCAACGCAGATGCCTGTGCAACCTGTGGAGCTTCCCCCAGAGGAGACACCCAACCTCAGTCAGCTCATCCCAGAGCTGGACCTGCTGGGTGAGAAGAGCAAGGACAAGAAGGATGATGACGAAGAGGAAGAGGTGAGACGTCATCATGCACAATTCAGTGGACATTTTACATTCACATTTGTTAATTTTGCCGACACTGTTGTCCAAAGTGACTTATGTCAGCTATATTACAAGGGGTTACGTTGTCTCCGGAGCAATTTTGCGGTTAAGTGCCTTGCTCAAGGGCACAATGGTGGAAGCCAGGAATTGAACCCATAACTTTCAGGCTACTGCACACTAGCACAGCTCCTTAACCATTACACTACCACAACCGTACTTGTCTGTGCTTGTGTCATATACTGTAGAATAGATTGTCCATTGTCATGGAGTTACTATGATACAGCGATACACAGGTAAATTGCACTACACTGATACACAGCTAAATGTTTCAGTTTAGGAGTGCACAGGCAAACACAAATTATTTTTATACCTTGACTCTGAACTTTCTTTTTCTCTTTTCTTCAGGAGGAGGAGGGTCAGGGTGGTGACCAGGATCAGGAGGAGAGGCGGTGGAACAAGAGAACCCAGCAGATGTTGCATGGCCTTCAGGTATCGTACACAGTATTTTGCTTCATTTGACTATTGTCCAATCGAGAATTATTTTATTTAGCGCAATTGATCTCCTAGTACATTTTGCCGTTATAGGCAAGTCAGTAGAGAAAAAGAAACTGAACTTTACCCTATCTGGTGTCTGTGTAGAGGGTTTTGGCCAAAACTGGAGCCGAGTCCATCAGCCTGTTGGAACTGTGCAGGAACAACAACAAGAAGCAGGCTGCCGCCAAGTTTTACAGCTTCCTGGTTCTGAAGAAACAGCAGGCCGTGGAGCTTTCGCAGGCCGAGCCCTACAGCGACATCATTGCCACGCCTGGTCCGCGATTTCATATCGTCTAGCCGTCTTGTCCACACCCATCCTCCTAAGTCCACTCCTGCTTGTTGGGGTTTGATTCTCTCTATGGTGAACTGTTGTTACTGTTCAGAATGTTTTATTTCTGTTGGTTTATGAAGTGCCCGTTGTCCATGTGCTTTGTTTTTAAAGCTTGGAGTTCAGAAGTCTTATGTTTTCAGTCTGAATGCAGGATTGGACATTTTTTATTATGATAAAAAAAATGTTTTAAAAGAAGTTTTTACTCAAATAGTGTTTACAATAAGCATGCAGTATTAGCCCTGGATTTTTAAACTCATCTTTAAGAAAAATAGGTACATTTTTCTTTGCTCACCAGCATTTGTCTTACAGGCTGACTTATGGCTTAAATTCCACAGGAATTGCATACCGTAAAATTAGCATGGGCAAAATGCTTTAGATTGTGTTTATGCTCAGCCTTGGACTTTTCAAACTTTTAAAACCACTGATTGTTGGAGATTATATCTTCATGTTGCATGTGACATGACAAAAAGTATTGTTTTTTAATGACTACTACACCATAGTAGTATTACATGGACGGCTGTCACGTCTATTGGTTTAATTTAATAATGCACAGTATAAGCTAGTTGTGTTGTCTCCAGACTTACAATAATGTCATACTGGCACGATAATGTCCGTGTGCATCAATCCCCCTTTGCATTTGTTTGTTATTGTTATTTATTACACCTGTAAGTTATTTACTTAAAACTTTTGTGGCCTGACAAGTAGAGCCAGATATACAGATACAGCGCAAAATCAATAGCGTACATAGAGTGCATGGGATGACTAATATCTGTCGCCTTTATATTGTCCTTGCATTGTTACCGAAACCTTTCTCAACAGAAAAAAACACTACACATTGCACCTTCTACCTAATGCACTGGAGGTTTATTCAGTGCTGCATGTCACTTTGCAGAATGTTGGTAGCATTCACAAAGTTAATTACTTATTACTTATTACTGTTATTATTGTGGCCGGCAAAGCACAACTATGGATCTACAAAACAGCAGTCGTATAAGTATATATACTCTTTTGATCCCCTGAGGGAAATTTGGTCTCTGCATTTATCCCAATCCAGTGAATTAGTGAAACTCACACAGCACACAGTGAACACACAGTGAGGTGAAGCACACAAACATGGCGCAGTGAGCTGCCTGCTACAGCGGCGCTCGGGGAGCTGTGAGGGGTTAGGTGCCTTGCTCAAGGGCACTTCAGCCATGGATGTGGGCATGGGAGAGCGGTGCTCAACCAATTCCCCCGCCCACATTTGTCCTACTGGGCAACCCTTCGGTTACAAGCCCGAGGTCCTAACCAGTAGGCCACGGCTGCCCCAGTTGTGTAAGGCTATAAGATTAGACTGACTTTGTTGTCCACCCACTGTCATTTAACCTGAGATAATTTGTGTTCTGTGAAACAGTTAACCTCTCCTCATAGTCAGCACTATTTAGTATTGTTAATTCCTGGTGCTATTTGGTTCTCAAAGAATTCTCATGAACAAAGATGTGACCTTTAGACAGTTTCATTCAATGTGACAATGACTCCATAGTTCATACCTACATTTATTTGATGTGCCTGTCATTTTTTATTTTGTTAAAACAACCAAAATATATCATTGGAGATACCATTGCCAGTATAAGCTAATTGTTACATGTTGAGGAACTGTTTTGCTATAATGCCTGTAGTCTGGAATCCAAGCAACTGTGTAATATGTTTTTGTAATAAAATGCTTTAAGCAAGTAGCTTTATTGGTGATTCAATTTCCACTTACTTCATGACTAAAAGCACTTCATGTGAGCAGAAAACCCATGAACCTACAACATTTTGATATCCGGGTTTAGTTACCAAAACATCAAACCATGTGCTGTTTCAGTCTTGTTTTTGCACGCACACACACACACACACACACACACACACACACACACACACACACACACACACACCTTTCCATCTGGGTGCTATTTTGAAAATGACATTCAAAGTCCACGTGCACATTTTGATCCATTTGGTCCTGAAACTAGAGCGTATTTGGGTTGGCTGTGACAGTCTGTCCTCCTGCTCCGGCAACAGCAGGTTTTCGTTTCCGTTTTCTAGATTTCTTAGTCTTCTTCTCTCCATCTGTGCTTTGTTTGGGTTGTGTGGGCCCTTTCTTCTTCTTCTTCATGCAGCTCAGTGGATTTGGGTTACCCGACTTTCGCTTACGCTTGCGTCGGACACCTTCCTCTGCGTTGACTCCTTGTGCTTCCTTCAGCTTGCTGATGCTCTGCTGCTGAGTTGGAGTCACCATCTCCCCGGCAAGGACAGCCTGGACACGTTTGAGGGAACATTCGGAGGGCTTGTCCAACACCATGGTGTTTTGGATGACATACATAATTGGCACACCTGGTATTTCCTTGAGGCCTTTTGTCAGTTCATTATCCTGTATCAGAGAGGGGGGCCAGAGTCAGAAATAAAGCAAAAAGACACAAACAAATACACACAAATGGTCCTATAGAAAAATCCGCACCTACACAAGTAAGGCAGCTTTTCATTTAAATTCATGGGTACCTGTGTGGCAATGAAATAGTGATGTGGGTTAGTGCCTTCCAGCATGGATAAGAGACACTCCGACGCTGGAACTGGTTCATCGAAGTGTGGGCATCTCCTGACCTGAAATCGCTGTAAAATGAGTTTGGCGCCGTACAGGTCTTTCCCCAGAGATTCTACTTCTTTCAGAGCGCAACTGAAAAAGAAGTGCACAGATAACAACATGAAGGTGAGAAATGGTTGGCATCTGATGATCTGATTAAAGCAATTAGCCTACTTGCCAAACCTAGCCTACCTGGTGGTACAGAGTTGCACCTCTCCCATGAGATACTTTGGCATTTGCTCTTTGATCTGTATTTTCCCGATGAGCGCAGCTTGGCAGAAAGTCCCGTCAAGTAATATTTGAAAAGGTTCCCGAAAACTGAAGTTATATTTGTAGAAACTTATGGTTTTCTTGGCTTGTTTTTGCCGTTTGATCTTCATGGTGGTCTTCTACCGTTATTACTGACTGCGTTGAGGTTAACTTACACGTATAATCTAACTGACATTAGTGTGATGACCAATCAATTTGCACTATATGAAATACATTTAATATAAAACAACAAATTAGAATATGTACAAATAATTTGATAAGTCTACACACAATTTAGAAACAACATGCCCCGTACCATGCTGTTTCCACCGAGTAACCTTGAAATGCGCTCGTAGGGATACAACATGATGTGTGCATTAACTTCGGTCAAAGCCTATAAACAATATTCAAGAGTAAGTGTTGGTGTTATTAGACAAGTGTAGTATTTCACCAGGATTTCCATTTAGTTTCGCGATTTTTCTCCAAATAAGTTTTGGTCAATGAAACGGAACTATTCTCAAAACCATGCCGGTTGTACCACTACCGGAATAAGTGTAAAGCACGCTGATTTTGTGACACCACACTACCCCCTCTAGGAGAAAAGGGAGCACTGCAGGGCAGGCTTACGGACGGTGTAACTGTAACAAATGTATACCTTGCAGGTTAAATGTAGCCATGACATGGACACGTATCCTTTAGAAAACGTTTGAAAAGCTATGCACGTTTTGTGATAGATTTCCCGAAAGTATCCTAAAGGCAGGGAATAGGCTATCGCAGGATGGTGCCATCTTGTGGTGGAATCGTTCCAGAGAAGGATCACACATGTAGTATAGAGCTAGAATGGCTTTTCAATATAGCCCTTTGGAGTGACTGCACTCACAAAGCATTCAATGAGAGCTCAGGCAGAAAATTTACATTTGGAGTATTTCTTTCTCATAGAGAGTGAAATTAATCCAGACAAATACCAAAATAATCATGGCGTTTTCATTTCACTGGTGTGGCCAGACAAACTGAGGAACAGGTCAGTTCAGTTTATTTCATTATTATTTTAAGATGAAGATGTGGACACATTGTTCAAGGAGGAGTCCCCATAACCCCATATGGATAGCATGGAACCATCCTTTTTCGTTTTGATCTGTAGCCCCCCCGCTGGACTGCAACCCCCGAAATGAGGGTAGGGCAGACACAGTTTTCTGTGAATATCTCGAGAACCGTAAGGTTTAGGAGGAGCATTTTTTTTGTATATTGATCTCAAGGGGCCATGTCAACCCATTCCATAACCACTCATTTCATGTATAGCGCCACCTAGTTAAACACAAAAAAGTAAAAATGAGGTGTTGTAATCGCAGGTATCTGTGACCTAACATAGTCAAAACTGCACGAAATTGGAATTGTAGGATCATTATGACACCCTCTGAATGCACGCCAAGTTTCGTGGAATTCCGTTCATGGGGGGCCACATAATAAATTCATTTATGTTACTATACACCAACTGGCCTGTAGGTGGCCGGAGACAGTTTTCTGTGAATATCTCGAGAACCGTAGGGCCTAGGAGGTCCACCTTTTTTTTTGTATGTTGGTCTTAAGGGGGCATGTCAACCCATCCCATTACCACTTATTTCATGTATAGCGCCACCTAGTTAAAAATTAAAAAGCAAACAATTAGGTGTTTTCATCACAATATCTCTGGCTGACATGGTCAAAACTGCACGAAATTGAAAGTGTAGGATCATTATGACACCCTCTGAATGCATGCCAAGTTTTGTGAACTTTCGTTCATGGGGGGCCTTACAATAAAATAATGTATGTGTACATTTAGTGACCATACACCAACAAGGATTCCCGGGGCACTGAAAGACCGGGGTACACGAAACTTGGTGGGCATATAACCCCACATGGATAGCATGGAACCATCGTTTTTCGTTTTGATCTGTAGCCCCTCCGCTGTACTGGACCCCCCGAAAGGAGGGTAAGGCAGACACAGTTTTCTGTGAATATCTTGAGAACCGTAGGGCCTAGGATGACCAATTTTTTCCGTATGTTTGCCTCCAGGGGTCATGTTAACCCATTCCATGTGCATACATGTGCATAAACAGATACACACGCACACACATACATTCACAGTAATCATACGTATGACACATACTCACACAGTAGACATATGTACGCATGCATGCACATGCACAAACACACATACGCAGGCAAATACGCAGGCAAACACACAAGCACGCACACACACACACACACACACACACCCACACCCACACACATAAACATAAACGTGTACACGCACACATGCACACAATTCAAGAATTTCTCAGAATTATGAACAGGCAAGATGGGGGTGGGGTTGTATAAAATCAATTTTACATGTGAAATCTATGAACTAATCATGTCTTGGTACTTGTTGTCTAGCAGATACCAGTGAGAATTGAGTGTGGATAATGCAATTTAGTGAGACCGTATTTTTGTGGAAAAAATGTGCTGGACTGGGCGGCGGTCATATTTTGTACTGCTCTGCGGTACATCTAGTTATTATTTTTGTAGTCAGCAAAATAGTAGTTTGTGTGTGATTAAGTCCTTTATTGTTTGTTACAGCTCATTTATATTGTGTGGTGTTTTGGCAATAAATTACCTTTAAATAGCCAAAGTAGGGTAGATCAAGGTCAGTGTTCAAATTACTGCATGCAAATCACTTAATGCTGTGCAGAAGAGCCTAATCTTAAGGCCATCTGATGTAGGCTATCCTAGGCCTTCCCGTGTTTATGGGATTTCTTTGACCGTTGCAAAGGGGAAAAAAAGTGAAGATGGTCTTCTTTGCTCCCAGTGTAATTTAATAAGTATGTTTCAACCACTCATGTCTTAATCAGATAGGCCTATACACCATTATCTTTTTTGCTATCATTTGCTACCACATAACAAATACCAAATAACAATACGAAAGTTTCTCACAAACTTTCCTGCATACCCTTAAATGTGCTGTAGTCAGATGGGTGTCCTAAAGACATATTGTAACTAGATCTTGAGCATCTATTACCATTGTTGAATGAGCAGTTTTTGCAGTGATCACTACTGGACATTCCACATTGCTAGACAGCACCTGTGAGGATAGACTTATTTCCACTTCACAAATAACCATCATTATCTGCAATAGCTACAGTACAGGGACATTAATCAGTTCATAGCTGAGGATTTGTCCTAGGTCCACTTTCCTTACAGCATCATATGCAGTAATGATGCACTGGAGAATGTTTCTTTTTGTTGCACTATAAAGGATATCTTGTCTAAATTCTTTGCAAATAATGCAATCTCCATAGCACTCTTCAGCACTCCTCAAACATGCACATTCTTCCATTTTTCTGCAGTGAGATGTTTTAACTAGGCAAGCACAATCGCCTTTACAGAGGATTTACACTGTATTTTTTACTTTAAAGACTGACAACTGTTCATAATAGTTAGTGACAGGACTTTCTACAGAAAAATGAGCAGTCACCTACAGTACTATTCTATCAATTTATTATCAAGGAATCTATTTTGTTTCTAAACGTCATACTGACTTTTATCTATTATTTCAATTTATATTTTAATTTTAGCTTATTTTCACTTGCTACTTGAGGGTCATTGGGGTAATTCCTGTCCTGTCCTACAACATATCTGATACATAAAGAGTATATTAATGCCTTATTTTTTGCAATTCCTATGATATCTGATGGCAAAACCAAAAAGTATGTGAATTATGCTAATTAGCAAGCTTAAAACTCAAAATTGAGCTTGGTAAACAAAATATTTGAATTCAGCACCCTCAAATTGTGTGAAATAGCCCTACTGACTTTTCCTCAAATTTGCCAACAGGACTTTTTCTGAACGTTTGTTGGCTATCTGCTCTCCCTCTAATAGTGATACACACACACACACACATACACACACACACACATGGCCCAAGGAAACATTTCTCTTTGCTGTAGCGCTTGCAGCGAAAAGTGTTATTGTGACTTGTATTGATCTCCTTTCATTTTGGCTGCCCACGGCTGCTGCCAGTTTGTTTGCTCTTAAGTAAGAATTCGACTGCTTGTTATCCTGTGCCTTCAGGTTAGTTGGATAGTTTCCCAATGGCTCGGTCACAGCAATTCACTAAGGCCAAGACTAAAGGTCTGTGTTGAATTCATGGTGTGTGGATGAGATCTCATACAGCTCAGAGATAAACGGTAAATGCCACTTCAGACTAGTTCTGTGACTTTTCAGTTGCAGGCAGTATTTACAATCAGACTCAATTACTGTTAAATCACCCAAATAATGATAATGTTCAGTTGTTATCGAAGGGCCTTTGGAATACTATTGACTTCAACAACTTTACATAAACCCCCTAGGCAGCAACATCAGAGGATGTTCAGAGGAGTTATCCAAGTGACTGTATCCATTTGTAAAATGATTTCAATGCGGATAGCACCAAATAGCTTACCTACTCACCCTAAAGACAGCCTCCTCTTCACTCATGGCATATGTTATAGATGCACAGGCCAAATGAATTCATACAGTAGATACCCCCCCCCCCCACACACACACACACACAAACACCTCACCAGACACACACACACACACACACACACCATCACACACACACAGACATGCTATCCATCTCATCTCCTCTCTCGCAAACAGCTGTGGATCATAAATCAACAATTTTACCCCCGTGCCAGAGGGCCAGAACAGCCTGTGTGCAGAGGGACAGTAGATGTGTGGAATAACAATTGAGCCTGGACATAAATCCCCCCACCTCACAGTCCTTCACATTATTTTCTCCTCCATCCATTTTGGAAAATCCCCCTCCCTGCCGCTTTGGAAAAGTGACGGTTTCAGCTTTAGCAGGTCTTCTGTGTTCTTGTGTAGTCCTTATGAGTCAGAGGTTGGCGTGCTTCGTCCCATGTGGAGGTCATAGGTCTTTCTGAATTCTGTCTTTCCTGGCTTTCGTCTCTCCCCCCTCTTTTTCAACCTTTTTGTTATAATCTTCTCTGGGCACCAAACCAATCACCAGTCTTTATAATCTGATTTATTATTTTAGGTTATGTATCTCACTGTCATTGTGGCATTTACTGTACACACACTGACCATTTAGGCTACATTACATGCTATGCTTAGGGTCTGGACGTGTGACATCCATTCTAATTCCATCATGTAAATGAAATGTTAGGGATAACAGGCACTGAGGTGTCCCGATACGGAATTAACCCTTAAAGGTGTAGGTTTTTGAACGTTCTAAGTTCCGCAACAATTGAAAGTTCTAAAATTCTATGTTGAATTCAATGAACCCAGATATTCTTTAGAATGTTCATTTCTCAACATTCCCGTCACACCGGTGTGACGGTACTCCTTTAAGGGTTAATGGACGAGGCGGAGTCAAAGAACCTACTCCGCCCAATGCCTGCCTGTATACAGTGCCTGTCCATGAACTGGAACCAATCAAATTTGAAATGATACCCAAACCTAGTCAACATTACTAAGAGCTCTGCAGAAAGTTGGAGTTGGAGAAGCCTCCTCTCAGACATCCAAACAAGCATCTTTCAAATGGCATTTCTTGGTGAATCATACCATGGATTGTTGACAGAAAGCCAAAAAGCCATGCTTGATCAGTGAGGGATTGTGGTGGCATTGCATCATTTTAAAAAGTAATTTCTTTCTATCCACCAGAGGTCATTACAGGTGCTGACAGCATGGTCTTACTAGACACTCCTGATTTGCCCCATTTTTAGCTTTTATATATAGTTCACTTTATTCCTTTTCTTTCCCGTGTCCAGCTGTAAAATCAGTCACACACACAACAATGCTTTCTTTTTTTCTGAAATGAAAACTATGACTTGACCCCTCAACCATTTTGTGAATAGTCTATCCAGAGCTGAGAGTACAGAGCTGAGTAAAATGTTTGTGGGGTTAATTCAGGTCTGCTGAAATGCATCATATTTTGTGTGTGTTGCTGAGGGAGTTTCTTTTTTCTCCATCGTGTATTCTCATGGTGTTTGTCTCCATTCTCCTCATTCTTCAATGTTCTCGTAGGGGGTCGCAGATGAAGTCTAAATGAGTTCCAAATTATTCCATTCCATCCATCTGGTTTGTCAAACTCGTTTAGTTCTGCCTGTTCCATTCCCTCCTGCAATGAGGGTGCCCTATGAGATAGTTGCTGTCACAGAAAAAATCTGTGTGTTGCCTGCGTGTGTGTGTGTGTGTGTGTGTGTGTGTGTGTGCGTGCGGCTGCGTCTGTCTGTGTGTATGTGTATAGTGTGTGTCTATTTGGCTACACTTGAAAAACATACTTCCATTAAATGTATGTTTTAAGAGTTGGTTTTGTGAGGGGAAATTGTTTTTTGACTGAGGAAGACTAACAGGCCAACAGGGATGTTTTTCAGAGGAGTTTGATGCAGTGCCCTGAGTGATCTTCTGGGTGCCATAAAAATCACACAGCAATGTAATAATGGCCCCCAGAGTGAGCGAGGGGAGGGAGATGGTGGCTCAGCCGTAGCTGCTGCAGACCACCAACAAGGCCAGCAGGGGGCAGAAGAGCTCCACTGCTCTCGGAACAGAGTTTGAGAGGAGTCTAGGAGTTCAGTAAAGTTTAAAGATGAAGATGACACAGAATATGATCATTTCTCTATCTGCCCAGAAAACCCTTTGAGCATGCAGTTGATGTTCTCCTAATTATTTTAGACTGAACACACCAGCGTAGTTGTCAACCAAAACCCCATCTTCCATTATGTCACAAGGTCGGTTCGTTCGCCGCTCACAGGCCTCGAACCCGCCACCTTTACACACACACCGGCATGGGAGACGAACGCTCTAACCACTGAGCTAAAAGCCCAGGCTTCCAACTCAGCGGTTAGAAGCGTTCTTAAGGTTAGGGCTGTGAGGATTTACATGGGCAACTAGCACGCTAGCGCAGTCTGCCTCAGTTACAATTAGCCTGCATCTTAAACGATTAACATGCTAAAGAGAAGCAACAGGTCACACAAAGGACCATGGTGTCACAGGAGCAGGTAAGTATGGGCAAGGAGGGGAGGTCCACATAGGGGCACTGCCTGAGTGACAGCGAGGGCTTCCTGCCGCGATTAGCCATTCTGCATGGACGCCGTCTGCGGTTGCCTCAGGCCGGGGGCGGTCACTTCTCCTCATTACGATGCCAGCTGTTGGTGTTTTTCTTCTTAATCCCTTCATTTTTTTCCCTCTACCACAACACTACACTCCCCCCCCCCCCCCCCACCTCTGTCCTCTTCCTCCTCTCTTGACCCCCAGGAGCGAGATGGTAACTGCTATGGGGGCCTGTGGCAGAGAAGAGAGATGATGTTGGTGGTGGGGGGAATGAGTGGAGAGTGCTTAGTCTCGCCTCCGTGTCAACAGGATGCCCCAAATAATTGGTATTTATTCCACACTCGATTAGGCAGCCACAGAACCAAAGTTTGCCGCTAATTAAGGTACCTTGTGAGTTTTGGGAGGAGTGTGTGTTGGGGGGGGGGGGGGGGGGGGGGGTGTTGCTGCGCTGTGCTTTATTTCCTCTCTTTTTCTCCTTCCACCATAGTTTGAGGGGATGTCGCTGTAATTGGATATTATTTACAAATGGCATGGCGCAGTGTCGATCGATGGATGTTTTAAAACAAGCATCTGTTCTGCGTTTTTTCCCCCCACTCAACCTCCCGTTTAATTGACATTTGCTTAATTACTGCACTGATCAGCATAAGCTGGCGGAAAAACGCTGATGGCTCTGCAAAGGACAGTGGCATCAAAGGGGAAGGGGGGCCGAGGGGGCGGCTGGACTGGAGACAGGAGGCCGTATGCCTCTTTATTGCCCTTGGCACTTGAGGAGAAGTCTGGGCCCCGGTGCCCACTTGGTACACTCCAAAACCAGCCAACCCACCATCTTGAGTCACGGGCACAGACAGTGATACAGAAGGGAACACAGGGCATCTCAGGATGTGTTCAGTATGTAACACATTGGCCTCTGTTCCACTTCCCTGTCTTCTCCTGTCTGCAGTAGAAGCCCCCTGGAGGACGCGGGAGGTAACGCGGAATAGTTAAGATGGCGGCCTTAATGTGGGTGACTGACTGGGTGTAAAGGGAGGTTTATAAGGGGAGGAGGAGGGAGGGGAGGTGGAGGCAAAGGTGGGGTGGGGTGGGTGGAGGCGGAGCAGTGTGCCCAGTGCGCCAAGGTGCAGATTGATAGCCGCGCAGAAAGAGTTGATTCGCTGTAAACTCCATACACTTGTGAGGCTGGCGTAAAAGAGATTGATGGCTGCATTGCAGTGAGGATGCCAGGGAGAGGGAGGGTGAGAGAGGGATGGAGGGAGAGAGAGAGGGATGGAGGGAGAGAGAGAGAGAGCTGGCGAGTGCACATGGCCTGAAAGAAATAAACCAAACTGAAATTGCTGTGTGTCCTTGAGCACAGAGCACTGATCGTCCCAATCACCCCCCCCCCCCCCCCCCCCCCACCACCCCCACACCCACACACACATCACCACCACCATCCTCACACATACACACACACACACGCCACCACCATAACACACACATACGGTATACAAAACTTCCATTTCCTCCTGCTGCTGCTGCACCTAAGAGCAACCTCCACCCACAAACACACACACACACACACACACACACACACACACACACACACACACTTGCACACACACACACACACACACTTGCACACATATTTACCTCTCCCACTCTCTCCATTAAGAACTTTAACCACACATGTGAGCGACAGCCAAATTCGCACCTCGTCAAAGTTCAGCTCCGGCAGCAACAATTAGAAAACACTGTTGTCATTACACGGCTGACTCATGGTGACTGAAATGCTTGAAAGGGCTGTTTACCGATGTCATTTTGGGGCACCTCATTTCCCGTTCTCAGTGTGTCGCTGAATAGTCCCGCTAAATGACAGCTGCTCCCAGCTGACATGCTCTCTCTTATTGTCAGATAGAGGGTGTGTATGGCGCATGATAAAAGCATACTAATTAGTAGAAGCAGAACAGTAATTATTCTTACATGAAAATGAACTAATAAGTGTAAATTCCCCCTCCTCTGTTTTTCTTTCCTCTGCATTTCTTTTATTTGTTTGCTTCCTGCATCCTCTGTCATCCTCCCATCCTCTGCTTTCTCTCTACATTCATTCCATCTTCAGTCACCATTCCTCTTCTTTTCCTCTACCATGTTCCCTCTCTTCCCCCATCTTCTTTTCTCATGTCTGCAGTCCCCTCTCGTCCTCACCTTCTCTAGTCTCTATCCCCCCTTACCTGGGCTGTGTTCTCATGTCTGGCCAGAGAGGAGTGAGGAGGTGGCAAGAGAGGAGAGGAAAGGAGTGGTGTGGAGGTGTGTCTGACAGAGGGACCCAGGGGAAGAGGGCTCAGCTCTCTCTCTCTCTCTCTCTCTCTCTCTCTCTCTCTCTCACCGCACACTCCCCATCTCCGGTCACTTCAGCCCGTTTGCTGCCAGAGTGATGAGATCTGAAAGCACCGTTTCACAGTGCCAGTCTGACAGGCCATGACACCCGTCTCTCTCTCTCTCTCTCTCTCTCTCTCTCTCTCTCTCTCTCTCTCTCTCTCTCTCTCTCTCTCTCTCTCTCTCTCTCCATCTCTCTCTGTCTTACAACTCTCTCTCTCTAACATCTCTCTTTCTCTATACCCCTACCAATGTGCTTAGCCTTTCTCTCTTGCATCATCCCTTTCTTTTTTCCTCCCTCTCCCCTTTTTCACCTAATCCATCCTCTTCCCTCCCTTTCCATTAGAGTCTTCCTCTCTATCACTATCACGCCACTGAGTCAGACATGCTGTCTGGGTCTGTCTTTGTCACTAGTCACTGGCTCACTGCTCTCAGGTGTCTGTCATTGGTGCAGCCGGAGGGGAAGGAGACGCAGGACCCCAGCAGCACCATCCACAAACTTTTGGTGAAGGAGGTGCCAGCAGACTTCAGAGGCTTCAGTGACTGCTGGACACTTGACTGGACCTTATTAGCATGTCATGACCAAGTATAAGTATAAGTATATATACTCTTTTGATCCCGTGAGGGAAATTTGGTCTCTGCATTTATCCCAATCCGTGAATTAGTGAAACACACACAGCACACAGTGTACACACAGTGAGGTGAAGCACACACTAATCCCGGCGCAGTGAGATGCCTGCATCAATAGCGGCGCTCGGGGAGCAGTGAGGGGTTAGGTGCCTTGCTCAAGGGCACTACAGCCGTGCCTACTGGTCGGGGTTCGACCCTCCGGTTACTGGTCCGAAGTGCTAACCAGTAGGCCACGGCTGCCCCACAAGTAATAAACAAGTAGTAGCATTAGGCTAAGTTATAGTTTATCTTTCATTGTTATTGTGATGTTTGTGTAGGTGTATGCTCGAGTGGTTTTGATTATGTGGAAATTTAAAGCCATGGCATCAGTAAAGCTTAAGTTGACAAGAAACCGCTCATTCGATATGATACTAGATGCTTACCAATTGTATCGATGAAACCTTTGTTTTATTTTACATTTCCAAGTACAGTCAGTTTAACTTTCCATTGGCATACATGCATTGAGTGACTTTGACACGACTCCACCTGTGCTGGATGGATATAGTACAGGTGAGCCAAGGGTGCAGTGGGCTCCCGGCCCTGGGCTCACCTGTCCCCTCCCCAAGGGGCCGGTCAGTGCCGACCCGGACCCCTGAGCCCGGGGCCTCTGCACTCCGGCTGCCATTAGTCATGCAGGGGCTGTGTGTGTTGGCACAGGGCGCAGCCCCACTGCTCATTATCCATGTAAACAGAGCCTGCTGTGGAACCGAACACACACGCACCACACACACACACACACACACACACACACACACACACTTCCTCATTCACATACACAGCTATAAATACACACACAATCTTCTGAATGTTCCAATCTCTCTCTCCTTCTCTCGAACTCTCTCCCCTTTCCTCTCTCTGTACCTCTGTGCTTCCTGTACTCCTTACGTCTCCTTCAGGGCCTGTGACTTTGAGAAGTTGCCTCCTGTTTATTTCTGCTTATGCAGTCGAATCTTGTTGTGGTGTGCATCTCGCGCCTAAACAGGTCACGATGGGGGAGTCGGGGAACGGAAGCACAAGTGAACAAACAAACAAAACAATAAACAACAATTATAGGAAGAAAGAAACGGGGGGGGGGGGGGGGGGGGACATTGGCAGACCGAGATTGTCACTCAGCCGCTGGAAGAAGACAGATCTTATCCCTCTCAGTGTTTTGTTGGCACAGGTGCGTAGCCTACCACTAATAATCCCTTCTGACAGTCACTTTTTAAAAGAGCTCTAGTCTAGAGAACAAAACCTCTACTTTTGGGAAACTAAGAAGGTTTTTGTACAAATTCTGGATTTTTTAGGTTAGCAGTCACCGCCCAAGACTCAATTCATTGAAATGATGGCACTGTCTGCAAAAACAGATCCAGCTATGAAAAACAATTCTTTACCCTTTCCAGTACATCCACTGTACTAAAAATGGTGGTAGGTGCCAACAATAGCCAAGTGCTTAATTGCCCAAGAGCCCAAGTAAATGTGGTTAAAGTGTATTCTCTGTACAGTAAATGGCATTGAATTGAATACTTGATCACTGTACTGCAAATCCATTCTGAACTGAAGCAGTCAAGTTAAGGTCTTAAATGCCTTTCTTTGTCTTTCTGTGGCTGAGGCTCAGCAGCCTGGCCAACACCCAGAGCCCCCTAACACTGATAAACACACACTATCACCACAATATATGGCAATCCAAAACAAAAACGTCTGCTAACTGTCGGCGAAAAAGGGGCCAAAAAAAGCCAAAACACGCCTCATCACGTCGCAGAGTAGCTCCAGCCAAGCAGCCGAGTCATGCGTCCCAAGGTCAGGCGCTCCAGAGAGCCCGGGCCTAGTGGCGCGTCTGGAAAGACAGTGGCCGCCTGCCTGTTTTGGAGGCCTGCCTAATGGGCCTCTGTGCCTGCCGCAGAAGCTGTCAATGTTATTGATCATCGGATGGCACCTCTCCAGCCGCTGCTGCTCGTCTCGAACAGAGCAGCACAGAGGCAGCGTGGGTAAATGGGGTGGGGGCGAGAGAGAGATCCAGTTCCCCCCGTGCCAGCTCCTGCTGAGTTCTGCTTTTTTTTTGCAGGCTTGATTACTCGAGCGTGAAGCGTTGGGTTTCTCGCACGAGTCGTGGGACATTATTTACTGTTCAGGTGCGCACCTGCCGCTTTGTGACCCAGCACTGTCGATAGCTTACTTTGTTCTGACACGGCCACATATTGTCTGACTAATATAGCGTGTAAGCAGGGTTTTTTTTCTCTCTTCTGGCCTAAACAGGCGCTGTTGCATTTAGGCTATGACCTGTTGCACTACGCCACCCTTACATAGCAGAGAACCTCTGGAATATGGAATATAAGTGGAATTCTCTAGCCAGCTAGAAAAAAAAGGGCAGGAGTTCCATCCTTAATTAATAATACTTACTCTCCCAGCTACTCCCAGTTAACTGCTACCGGTTAAACTGTTACTGGCAAAATAAAATAGTTAGTGAAAATGTCTCATGTGCAGACAGTTGTGGAAGTCACTGATGTGTGGATGTTGGTAACATACTACAGTATGGTTTGTTTACCTTCTGGGTCCAATAGGCTTGATGTATTTTGTTTTTGTGTCACTCAATTAATTTGACACACACAAATGACTTGAATCCAGATGAATCTTCTAAGATAGGTTTGTTTGTCTAGATCTGGGGTGTCAAACTCATATTAGGTAGTGGGCCGGATTTGTTGGAATGAGACCTCGTGGGGGGCCGTCATTGTCATGGACATTATCATTTTTCTGCATGGGTATCAGAGTGTTATATGATAATATCACTTATGAGCAAACACGTACAAATAATGTACTGCTGTCATATTCTGCTCTTTCTCTCTTGCAATGCCCTACATCCATGCTAGTTTTTACACTTCTTCTTTCCTGAGGATGGTTTGTAGTGCTGTAATTAATCAATTTATCATATCATAGAGATATTGCTTATTACACATTGTTGAAGACAACTGGATGTTAATATCTTTTTTTCTAATTTTCCCTTCCTACTCAAAACATCTGGGGGCTGGGGGGCCGTATGAAATCTGCTGTCTGGCCTGATCTGGCCCCTGGTCTAGACTGTCTAGCAATATAAGACTAACTCTGAGGGCCAATTTCAGTGTGAACAATATTAATGTTTAAACGATAATTTAGCAAGACCAGTAGAGGCATAGTGACAATAATTGGTATATATGAATATATCACACTCATCAAAGAGATAATACTCATATCTTTTGTCACAACCTTAGAGTAACAATGCAATACAATTTGAAACAAATACAATGAAGGGGGAAAATCAGGGTCATGGAAGACAGAGGTCTTATCTTTCGCTGTCCCATCCAATATAAGCCTTTTCAATTCAGGTTCCATTTCAAACAGTCATCGGCCGCCCAGACATTGCCCTGAGCCCTGTGTTGCGGTCGGGCCGATCTCAAACGAGTGTAGCACTGCTTGCCGTATTGATTTTTCTCCCTCTCTCCTCTTGTCTTCTAATCCAGGTCAGGCCCCTCTGAGCCGGGAGCAAGGGCCGAGTCCAGGCCTTTTGAACCAGGATGCTTTTAAGCTGGTGTTTCTCAGCATCCCTCACAAGAAAACACAGGCACACACACACACACACGCACATGCGCACACACACACACACACACACACACACACACACACACACACACACACACACACACACACACACACACACACACACACACACATCTTCTCGCAACACAGATTCAACACACCTAACACATGAACACACACAGCCCTCAGGTCCTCTCCATGAAACCCCCATCTCTCTCTTAGAGGGGTTCATTTCTACCCTGTTGTTGTTGTTGGTCCCTATATATTTTTGCTGTGCTGCTTTAGTGCAAAATGACTCAGAATACTTTGAGGAGAAACTTTTCAAAGAAAGAAAGGGAAATCACACTAAAAGGGAAAAGTTAAGTGTGATGAAGTCCGCCATTGTAGTTGTAGGAGCAGCTTTCCAGACCCCCCACCAACAGCAGACTGTAGGCTTTTGTTGGAAAGTTGTCAGAATGGACTCTTGATTGTGCCTGGATGAGGTTTTTCTGCTGAATCACTCCGGTTCCTCTGGCATTGATCGCGTCGTGGAGTGGTGTGGGCCAACCACCAACCAGCTGGATCACATTCAATTTCACAGACTCTGATAACTCTGCCATCTCCTTCACTTCACTCCTCTCCTTCTCTTTTCATGGTTTGTCAGTAGCGGACACTCTACTTTCCCCCCTACTCTTGTTTTCCAGTTGTCTTGTTTCACTCTTTGCATGTCTTTGTTCATTCCCTTGACTGTCTCCTAAATCCTGCCTTGTAGAGAGACTGATCTTACAGTATTTGAGACACAAAATGTTTTTCCCCGTAGTCATTGCTTGCTTTTGTAAGATATGCCAAACATTTACCCTCTTAGACAACCTCACACCCATACATGTCTTCCTCGTCCACTTTCATTCTCTCTCTCGTTGTTTAATTCCCACCACCCTTTTCACCTTTCTGTGTCCGATTAACTTCACGTCAACGTGTATTTACTATACGTCCTGTCAGTGTTTGACATTTCCCTGTAATGGTGTTAAGGTAAATAATTAATGAATCTTAGATAAATAACTAAAAATTGATGGCACACATCTGGCGCGGCTTCACCAAAGGTACCCAGGGTTGAAAATGGTTTGTTTTCACTGAGTTTGAAATCACAACGACCAGATAAATGCTACGTTTGCTTATTTTCCTCTGTCTTGCCTTTTCACTGTCTCACCCTCCCTCTTTCTCTCCGTCTATCAGACTGTCACTCACTCTCTCTCTCTCTCTCCCTCTCCCATCTTTCTGATAGACCGCTGCAGATGGAAAACCACATAAAACAAACTCCCAGGAAGAGTGCCAAGGTTGGCGGCCGGCCGGTGGCCAAGTGCTTGCCCAGAGGGATGGAGCTCAGCGGCACTGCCCAGCCATCGTCGCACTGGTGCCCATGAAGGTGAGTGGCTTTGTGGGCAGCGCGCCACCCAGGAGGCAGACTGTCCCCATCTGATCCCCCTTCACTGGCCTCCCCTGGCCCCCTTTTTTGCCTAGGTAGGCTCTCTGTCCACTGGTCATTATTAAGGTAATAACAATAATGAACATCCTGGCTTTAAAATGTGCCCAGTTGACACAAACAGCCGGTACCCTAGTGGGAATGCAGTGTTTCTTATTGCTAATTTATGGCAATGGTCAACATGTCTCATTTGAACTGAAGTTTTTGAGTGTTGATTAGCATCGGACCAGTAGTGTGTCCAACTTAGTTGAAGAGACAGTATTTGTGTGTGTGTGTGTGTGTGTGTGTGTGTGTGTGTGTGTGTGTGTGTGTGTGTGTGTGTGTGTGTGTGTGTGTGTGTGTGTGTGTGTGTGTGTGTGTGTGTGTGTGTGTGTGTGTGTGTGTGTGTGTGTGCGCGCGCGCGCATGTGTGACCCGGCTTGTGAGTTTTACTAACCCACTTCAATTTAGATGGTTGGAGATCGCAATACTGCAGGGATGGTTGCTCAGGTTATCCAACAGAATGGATGCAGACAGAGGCTTTGTTTGTTTATGTTGGCCTTATCCACTCTCCCAGCGAGTAACCCAGAAACAACAGTAGAGAAGGGAATCCCATCAACTATAGAAACAAAGGAGCAAAGATTAAGAGAGTAATGCTAAAAACTGAGCCGCTTTGAACAGTATGGCTAAACTAACCATGCTCACTTTATGCTTTACATATAGACGTGGAGTTAATGCCATACCTAGGACAGTAGTACCAAAGATCCTTGAGTACTAACCACTTCAACCCTCTCTGGTAGTACTGCTGTGCAGGGTCCTCTCTGGCAGTCAAGGGAGAACAGTCCGGCTGCAGTCCTATACTTGTCCAGCGATGGGCAACTTGTGTACCAAACAATTTGGGAGAGAACCCCTTTGTCAGGAAGGAAGTTACCCAAAACACACAATGAGACACAATCATTATTGAGCCAACCTGATCACACATGTAAAAGATCTGTGGAGAGTGTCAGTTTGTGTGAGTCTTTGGACAGTAATGGTAAATGTATGTGCATTTATTTCTCTATTCACACTCAAAGAACAGTAAAACTGTAAAACCAATGTAAACTGTGCCAGCTAATGTAAAGTAACCGAGCCAAGGTTCTGGCCAAGGCCTCTCACATATGCAGGAGCAGTGTGGTCAGTTAGACTCTGTGTGTGCGTGCGTGCGTGCGTGCGTGTGTGCGCCATACCATGTCATGATTGTTAGTGTATACTGTAGTTTTGTTTCCCAGCTTCAGTAATGAGCAAGCACACAGATGCCTGCTCCTGCACCAGCACCACCAGCACCACCCCCAGTACTCCACTAATGAGACTAAATGTGACCTACACCTGAAGGCCAGCCTGTTCAGGGGCTGAGCATCTGCAGTGTGCTTTCCCTTGACATGCATTTCTGTTGAGGTCACGCCAGGTAGCTGTGCAAAAACAGCAGGTTAGTTAGCGCATAATGGTGGTAAATTGTATTTGCTCTCTCTCACTCTCTCTCACTCTCACTCTCTCTCCCTCTTTCTCTCTTTGTCCATTCTACAATAAGCCAAAACAGATGTAGTTGGAAGTTCAAGGCTCTCGGGCATCAGGATATCCCCTAATCTTAGCCCCTGTCCGTATGTTCGTGTTGTTTTCGCTGGTGTTAATTGGTGCTTGAGCAAGAGAGGAACTTTCATTGTTTACACAAAGTAGCCTCTCAACCCCTCCATGTTCGCAGCTTAGTGTGGCTCAAACATCAGCTTGGCTTCAAGCTCTGCAGCTATGCATTGGAAATGAGGGCCAGGCCTCCAGCAAGGTCACCTTTTTTCCCAAGCAATATGTCTTACACACACACACACACACACACACACACACACACACACACACACACACACACACACATACATTGAAGCTTTCACAGCTGGCTAGTTGCCCAGAGAGAGGTCTGCTACCTCATGAGTCTTCTAGACTGCAAAGGGGGTGGGGGGTGGAGCTCCATCATCAATCGTGTGATTAGCGCCAGAGAGCGAGAGAGAGAGAGAGGGAAAGAGAGAGAGAGGGGGGGAGAGCAGGAAAGAAAGGGATTAAGACTCCCTGTAATCCGAGCACAGGGACCAACCATAGCCTCCCCAGGAGCTGAGAAATGATCCGGTGGCAGCTTCTCTCGCTATCAAAGTGTGTGTGTGTGTGTGTGTGTGTGTGTGTGTGTGCGCGCCTTTGATTGCTTGACACATTTGTTCACACTCATTCACCCACAAACTCGGTCTCTTTCTCTTTCTCTCATTCTCTCTTTCTTATTCACCCATTCAGTCACCTACTCACACACACACACACACACACACACACACACACACACACACACACACACTCATTGCTATACTGTAGGGTCGATCTCCCTTGTCGGTGTGTATGACAGATTGCTACTGAGAGTGGTTACCAAACCCCCCGGAGTGTTCTTAGCAGGGAATGAATGCTTAGTCCAGGCCCTTCAATTTCCCTCTTCTTCTCCATCAAATGTGCTCCAGTATTCCTCTTTCCAAACTTTCTCAGCACCTAGAATTTTAGAGGAGAGAAAACAAGTAATAAATCTCATGTAATCTCTTCTCTTAATGCCAGTAAATCTTACCCAAATGCCATTTGTTACAGTGATTAGATTAATGTTATCTGGCATTCTCTGTGAATGTCCATGGGGTTATTTAGTGATTTAGCACCTATCACTAAATGAGGTAGAAGTATATCCAGAGCCAGACTCTTGTGAAAGAATCAGCCATTATCAAGTAGTCTGCTGGTGTATGGAGAGGATTCTTTTATGTACTGTAATCTTGACTTGCATACGAACGATGACTCTGACTATGACTTGAATTCTTTTTTGTCCATGTTTGTTTGACCAGGATTGTTTTTCTAGTGAAGGTGGTCCCCCAGTGTTATTTATCTCTAAGTCATGCATGAACAAATCCAATGGACTGGACCAGTCTAAAGGCCTGTGCTTGGAGCTTGTTACTGAAGCCTCCTGCAGCCATATTTCCTTTACTGGTGGTCAGCAGGGTTTCATGTAATAATGATGGATTGAGTTGACCTGTTCTCCAGGAGCCAGGAGATCAAGTTCATATTGTCCTCCTTCCTCACTTTTTGAAGCAATGTTTCATAACCCCCCCCCCCCCCACACACACACACACACATACAAATTTAGCTGTGCGCTTCTTGGTATGCTTAGAAGGTGGGATACTGCTGCTAAATTGCAAGATTGTTGAGTTTGTTTTTATTTAAACTGGTTTTTACTGTCGATTTTCACCTACTGGGCTCTACCTATGTCTATTTTCCTATCCCGCTGCAGTCTACTCTATTAGATGGGCTTATGGTTTTCTCCGTGTTCATGACTGTTATCATGCTCCCAGCTGGTTGTCTAGGGAGAGGAGTAGAGAATAGAGGGAATATCTGGAACGTTTCTACTATCCCACTGCCTTCCCGCATATTTGATTATACAACAAAGTGTGAAAGATTCTGACTGAAATAAAAGTAATATGATAATTGGCCAATGTGACTGCAACAAAAAAGATTAAATCAGATACTTCCTTTTGTGTAACAAAGCACAACAGTAAACACTGTGCAAAATAATAAACTATAAAGATGTTACCCTCAAGGGTATGTAATAGTGCTCCACGGTTAATGTCAAGAAGGCCTCTTGATTCTCTAGGCCTGCTGAGGACAGAGAGAGGAAAGACAAGCAGGAGCAGGAGGCGTCCCCTTGTTGTCTCCCTCTCTCTCTCTCTCCCGCTCTCTCCCGCTCTCTGAAGACCACGCTGGGCGTAATCATCCCACTCTGGCTCCCAGACACTAAATTTGAGTGCAATGGAGCGCTCACCCTCTCTCTCAGTGTGTGTGTTTGTGTGTATGTGTGTGCGCGTGTGTGTGTGTGTGTGTGTGTGTGTGTGTGTGTGTTTCTATCTAACTGTGCTAGCTTCCTCCTTGTTTCCTAGGGGTAGAGAGTTGTAAAAAACTTTCACAGCAGTGGGCGAGTCATGCAGAGACACGGCGGCACACGAGCAGTGAGGATCCACGGTGTGTGTGTGTGCGTGTGTGTGTGTGTGTGTGCGTGTGCGTGTGCGTGTGTGTTGGGGGGGGGGGGGGGGGTATTGGGGTGGTGTTGGGGGGGGGATTGGCGCTAAGGTGGCATGTCATTTCTGCCGCCCAACCAGCAGCACAAACACGCCCTGGCCCGGGAAGTTGGCTTGATGTTGCTTTTATTTGTTTTACAGGGTTGCTCTGGAGAGTAGTTCAGAGTGCCAGCTCATCAACCGCGTGGAGGCGGGGTGCCACGACGGAAACGGCGTCCCGTACGGGTGTTATAAAACGCCACACTGCACAGTCGACGACACCTTTACTACTCCCTGGACCTGCATGTCACGGGGACAGGGAGACAAAGCAGAGTTGTTAAGAGTCTTCATGGACCACCGAGATGCTTAGAGCACAACACATCAGCAGGAACACCAAGTCCTCTGGGCCCCTGAGGTGATATACTCATAGCGTATGAAAATGTCAACATCCAGCTTTTTTATGTAGGCTATCTGATTTTTAACCTCATTAGGCAGCAAGATTCCATGTCCTGTGTGTGTGATTGGAAGCTATTTTAAACCCTTGAGGACCCTTTTGAATAGAAATGAAAAGATATTTAGAATTTAAAAGTGCAAAAGCAGAGGCGATGTAAGAATCTATATATTCTACATTCTTGATCACAGCCAAGGGCAATACAGTACATTATGTTCTTTTTACGGAAAGCATACTACATGCTCATTATGTACTGTTTACTGCTTGCTATTATTTTGTGAAATGGGAATGTTATTTAAAAAATTTAGTGGTGTACACACAACAGCCATATTAAAGAGACCACATCATCATTTCATTTAAATTGGTTCACTATGTACAACAGTCCCCAATACAAACCTAATGTCAGTGCAAGTTCAGACCCCAGGAATTGATTGATGCCTTGACATGGGCTCATCAATGATACTATCAGCCGGATGTTGCAACCTTGACCGCAACTTTTGCCTCAGCGCATGTCCCGGCTTTCTCGCCATCAGACGACTCGATTGCCTGCACTGTGATGTCTTAACGATGTCTTCGTTAAAGATCATTACCAAATGAGCTGAACTACTGTAAGCGCAGGAGGTCCCAGATTCTCCAGTGCCCGAGACCCCCACTTCGCCGCAACTCCCGCAAATTAGCCTGCCTTAATGGATATTTAAACACCGTCCTCTCATATAGCACTGGGACCTGAACCGCACCACTGCATGGAAGATGTCAATTCATTCCTTAACAAGCAGCCGGGTGGATCACCCGCCACCAAGACCCCCCTCTCTCAACCCCCCATTCCCCCACATCCTGCCTTTACGTAATGATTGCCTTATTTACTTATCGCAGAGTGTGTAAAAGCTCTCACTACGACGTAGACTTATTTCATACCCAGATCTCTTTCTCTCTCTCTCTCTCTCTCTCTCTCTTGCTGTCTCACTCCATCTCTCCCTCGCTCTCGCTAATGAACAGTTTCATCTGGTTTCTGTGGCAAGGGCTTTCTGTGGTCAGAAAGGGGCTCAGCGTCCTCCAGCTCCGTTCCGTTCTGCCCTTCCCCACTCTTCCCCGGGGGTCTCTCCTCACCGGATTCCCGGATCAGTCGAGGCAGTGGAGGGTGCTGCCCCGGCTACCTGGGCCCGGCGATACCCCAGGCGGGGGGCTAACGAGATCGAGACAGAGGAGGGCGATCTTAAGCCTGCGAGCTGAGCCAAGCTTTGGGTGTCTCATCCATTGCCTCACACACTCTTGTAAGAACACACACACACACACGCACACATACACACATACAGTACTGGCATATCAGACATGAGCACACATTTGTGTGCACAAACACATACACATGTAAACATACAATCATATACTCATATCATATGCTATGCAGGAACCCCTAAATGTCCTCACGCACAAGCACACATCCGGTAGCATTTCTATACACACACAAAAATGCTACACACACACACACACACACACATACACACAGCAGAGGCAACCCCACACATGTGCTCCCCTGTAAACCCTATATCCCCACAAGCTTTTGACAAGATCCTCCATCAAACGATTCCTGACACACACACACACTGCTAACTGCCCACAGTTCCTATCTACCTCCCCACACTACCTTCTCTCCCCTGCAGTGCACAGAAGGCAGATATGATTCCCAGAGGTCTAGGTGCCTTTGCTGTGTGCTCCCTCTCCTTTGCTCTCTCTCTCTCTCTGTCTTTCTCTCTCTCTCTGTCTCTCTCTCTCTGCTGCAGTGATGCGGACGCTAGTGATGCACACCGATGCCACTTGTTTACTGCACCGCTGTGTCTAATTATGGCCTCCGGCTCCAGCCGAGCGCTCGGCTCCCAGCAACACGGTCAGGAGCCGGGGATGCTTCCAGCCTCCCTCCCTCTCTCTCTCTCTCTCTCTCTCTCTCTCTCTCTCTCTCTCTCTCTCTCTCTCTTCTCTCTTTCTCTCTTTCTCTCTCTCTATTTGTCTTTCTGTCTGCATACGCATCACTCATTCCCTCAGTCCTTTCCCTCTCATCACCCAGATCTCTGCCTGTCAGCTCTGTCTTGTTCTTTGCAAACACAGGACGAGGCTTCAGGGGGAGATGATGGCTGCTATTTTCTAGCATTTTCTCCCTCCATCCATTTGTCTCGGTTCCATCCTTCATTCGCTCTGCCTCCTTTTAGAGCACTAGCTATTTTATACAGTGCGTCTGAGTGCAGTGTTTCCCCTACAATGTATTCATCAGCGGCGCAGCGCCGCTACTGGAATTCAAGCTCCACTGCAAAAAAAGTTGCCTAATTTAAAAAAAAAAAAAAAAAAAAAAAAAAACATGTGAACTTCAGGAACAGCTGCCGTTCGTTCAGGTTTGATGTCAACAAATAATAGTAGGCTAACGTTGAAGGCCTATTCCCAGATAAATTCCACGCATTGTTTCGTTTTTGTTTGTGATACAGGCAATGCTTTCAAGCCCTGTGTTGCTAAAATACCTAGGCTGTGAAACTAAGGTCTAGCTAGCCTATTGGTGGGTTTAATTGAATTTGAGTAATAGGATACGCAACCATTTACATCTGATAGTTTGTAATTCCTGTAGAGCTCACCAAAATTATAGAAATGATACAAGACACTTATTTCCTATAATCCAAGATAGATTTTCTTCGAGTTTTTGAGCATTTATTTTACCAAATGACATGGAAAACATAATTCATTTCATCCACATATTCTTATGCACCATGCACAACAACGCTGCTAAGTTAGCTTAAAACCGTGAGAATCAAGCAAGCCCCACGGGCCGTCACGGCCTTAAAGTGACAAGCACTCAATTCGACTTGCATAGCACCAATACAGTGTAATGACATGAAAGAGAAGTCTATATAGTTTATACAGTGCTGTGCAAAAGTTAAGACACCCATGCTGAAATTGACTAAAGGGAGGAATAAAAAACATCTTTTGCCTTTTGTCTTAGTGCCTTAATTAAAAAAATAGGACATCAGTTAGGACATCAATTATTTTTTCATGTATCGTAAATCATTCTAAATAGTAATAGTTTGTACAGTGGCTTAGCCTACAGTGTACAGTGGCTAACAGGGGCGTAGGTTTGGTCTCAGCTTTGGTGGGGACACATCCCCAACTCCTGTTGTCACAATACCAACATTAGTGTTTCAATACCAATACTAAGTGAAGAATCTCAATTTCGATACTTTTGCGATTTTTTTAAAACTTGATTTGGTTTGTGTGATTTGTGAGATCATTCACATCAGTGGCAATCATAGAATTTGATTGACCCTCCACACACACACACACACACACACACACACACACACACACACACAAACACAGACATACATAGAAAGTGATGGTTGTCATCAGTGTTGGGCAAGTTACTTCAAAATTGTATTATGTATTACTCATTACTGTACTGTATAAATACTCTTTTGATCCCGTGAGGGAAATTTGGTCTCTGCATTTATCCCAATCTGTGAATTAGTGAAACACACTCAGCACACTACACAGTGAACACACAGTGAGGTACCCACTAATCACGGCGCAGTGAGCTGCCTGCAACAACAGCGGCGCTCAGGGAGCAGTGAGGGGCTAGGTGCCTTGCTCAAGGGCACTTCAGCCGTGTCTACTGATCGGGGTTTGAACCGGCAACCCTCCGGTCACAAGTCCGAAGCGCTAACCAGTAGGCCACGGCTGCCCTGAAGCACTGGTGTGAAGTCGTAAGCAAGTAAAGATGAGCAAGGTTACCTGTGCAAGTTCACATAAGGACACCGACAAAGGCAACAATGTCCTTTTGTATCCAAGCCAATTAACAGAAGAAATGTCAGATATCTCAATGAACCACAATGACATCAATAGATGGTAAGATGTTGAGTGTGTTTGAATTCCCTTCCTTGTAGCATCCTTTTCTGCATTGCACAGTGGGGAGAAGTTCACCTTGTTTAATTAAATAACAATTATATTTCCTTATTAGCTGCATACTTGAGGTTGGAGATATTAAGGCAAGTCAAGTTTCTCACATACTGGAAGTTCAAGATATACAGCCTTATGATTTTCTTATTCAGTTCTACACTGGACTTGAATTACGAAATTCGGCACAGATACACAATTATGATTGATTATAATGTGGTTAATTGTAAGTATAAGTATATTTTAATCTCTGCATTTAAGAAAATATAATCTCTGCATTTATCCCAATCCGTGAACACTCAGCACACAGTGAGGTGAAGCACACACTAATCCCGGCGCAGTGAGCTGCCTGCAACAACAGCAGCGCTCGGGTAGCAATGAGGGGTCGGGGTTCGAATCGGCAACCCTCCGGTTACAAGTCCGAAGCGCTAACCAGTAGGCCACGGCTGCCGAATTGAAAGCTCTGTCAGTCAAATTCAATATAAAAATGTTTTACTTTGGCCTTTTATGGGGTATGTATTTGCAGACAGCCCTGGTAACTTACCGTTGTCGTTGACGCACCTGCTCGCTTGACTGGCACTGCAAAGTAGCCTGTGCATTGGCATTCTCCATGCGTGTAGCCTGCGTGTCAGATAACCCTGACGTTTCTTGTATTGTCGTGCTGGCTGTCGGAATGATCAGCAGTACAAATAAGTTCGCTAAAATATTGGTGGGGACAATTTTGTCATCTTAAATTTTTGATTAGGACTAGTCCTTAGCGTCTCACCCTAAATCTACGCCCATGGTGGCTAATTACTAATAATGTAAATGAAAAAGGTGAAAGAAAAACATGAATAATCCTGTTCAAGTACTGCAATAATCATGCTTTGTAAATGCTTGTGTTGATGGTTATGTCATAATTTGTAACACTCAATCTGTCCATTTCTTTCACAAAATCCACCAGAAGTCACCATTGAAGGAGTCATTTTTTCAAAAATTTCTTTTTTTTTGGGGGGGGGGGGGGTTCCTACAATCAATAGCACCGCTGCTGGAAAAAATTCTAGGGGAAACACTGGAGTGATTGTCCGAGGGTGTGTTGACCCACTGATGGTGTCTGCCCTGTGACTCTGGAGCAGGGATCATGTCCTCCTGCAAAATGACCAGAGTCTCCAAGATGATACCCCCTCTTTGAGTGTGTGTGTGCGTGTGCGTGTGCGTGTGTGTGTGCCTGTGTCTGTGTGTGCGTGTGTGTGTGTGTGTGTGTGTGTCAACATTATAGTTGTGTGTGTGTCAACATTAGTACATTAATACATTTTGTTTGATGTTATAATACTTGTTGCCAACAACATGAGTGACTGTAATTAGCGTTGTTGTGTCTGGTGTGAGCGAGTCTGGACACGGCTGAGTGCTGGACTTCCAGAGAGAGGCCCACAGCAGGAGCATTAGCGCCCACCCGCCCACTCTCATCCTCTCCACTCCAATCCATCCCTCTCCCTCCCTCACACTGGCTCTCTATTCCTCCCCCTCTTTGTCTCTCTCTCTGTCTATCTCTCTCTCTCTCTCTCTCTCTCTCTCTCTCTCTCTCTCTCTCTCTCTTCCACCTCTATCAGGTTTAAATGCAGTTCCAGTTCCCCCCACCCCCACCCTACACAGATAGACCCCTCTGTAGCTCTCTCTCTCTCTCTCTCTCTCTCTCTCTTTCTGCTCCTATTAGTTTTGGATTCAGTTCCAGTTACCCCCCACCTAACACAGTCAGATGTACTCACACAATTTCCTCTTCCTTTTTTGTCTGCCTCTTGCTTCCTGCCCCTTTTTACCCCCCCCCCCCCTCCTCTCCTCCCCTCCCTCCGTCTCTGTTGTTATATTGTAACAGGAGTCCTCCCCCGTGCTCAGCCCCTGTGTCTTTTTCATTAGTGGGATTTATCGGCAGTGGTAATTACAGAACACTCTTAAGCCCCAGACGCTGATGAAAAAGATCAGCCACGCTCTCACACTCTCTCTCTCTCTCTCGCTCTCTCACTCTCTCGGTTTCTCTCTCTCTTTCACTCTCTCTCTCTCTCTCTCGCTCTTCCACTTTCTCTCTCTCTCACACACACACTCTTCCTCTCTCACTTTCTCACTCGGCAGCTTCCGCCGGCCAGAACTTAATTAGCGCCTCTTTTGTAATAGGTCTCTGGTAGTTCACGCCTGAGAGGGGGTGGTATGCATTGGAGTGTACATGTGTGTATGCACACGTGTGTATGTGTGTGTGTGTGGGTGTGTGTGGTTGAGGAGATTTGTAAGGGTCACACTGATTCATAGAATTTTAGCGGTGTGGGACGGGGAGAGTGTTAACTCTGCAGTTGTGCTCAAGGGCTTCTCTACTCAGAGACGAGAAAAACACAACTTCGGTGAACACGTACACACACACACACTCCAAAGACAGAGTGAACAAGCGAGAGGGGGATGGAGGAAGTTGTTTGCAGTAGGACTGACAGCATGTCATGAAAGGTGCAACTGTGACATTATTGAGCTATACAGTAGCCACCGGCCTACCTCCCCATCCCCTCCCCCCCAAACTTGGACACAAAACTTTATCAACTTCTGGACCTGCATGCAGTCCTCTTGTTGGCCACAAGGTGGCAGTGTGGCACCACTCACTATCCCAAAGGGCTGTATGCAGAGCGCATAGTGGTGGGAGTAGGAGCTAGATAGATGTGGGAATTGAACAGATAAACACATAAATAATACTGTATATGATTTAAAGATTGCAGCTTCCTGCTGTCACAGAGGATACCGGGTGCATATTTCCTGGCAGAATAATGGAGACCTCATTGTGAAAATGATCTTGTTGATTAACATCAGGCCTGTAGGAGGTGTGACAGGAATGGATTGTCCATTTTTTCGTGGCTGCTTGTTAGTGTGTGTGTGTGTGTGCTTGTTAGTGTGTGTGTCTGTGTGTATGTGTGTGTGTGTGTGTGTGTGTAGGAGCAAAAGGAGTTTGATCACAGCAATAGATGCTGTGTTGGTGGAGAGTATGACTGAGGTGAAGAACATGATGAGTTGGTAACTGTGACGGCTACTGAGAAAAATGAACTGGTTATGGGAGAAGTGTGTGTGTGTGTGTGTGTGTGTGTCTGTGTGTGTTAGGATTAGTACAGGAGGCACAACCACATGAAGCACTCCATGTAAGCAAATAATACCACATGGTAAAACATGAATATGAAAACTTAATACACAACTAATGACAAGGGAAACATCAACACAACTTAATACATGACTAATTGCACATAATCACATTCACACTCACACTGCATTGCTAGCCAAACCCACCAATGCTACAATACCCCTCCCCTTGCTGTCCAAGGCAATCGCAACCAGTCCAACACCCCTCTGGTCGCAGGCCATGATGGTGATGAGACCTCTCAGTCCCATCCATCAGTGCAGCTGTGATACCTGAAGCAAGAATCCCACTTGCAGCTGGACCTCCAGGCCGTCATCGGACCCCCGAGCCGTCGGTAGCCCCTCAGCTGGCTGTGACAGCTCTGTAGCACTGTTCCCCTGCCCCAAGTATGCTGACATCCAGGGGGCCAGTAGACCCTGGAGCATTCCTTGCTCTTGCTGCTTCGACTTGGTCCTACCAGTCGGCCACCCCCCCCCAGATTGAAAGGGCTTCCAGCTGCCAAATGAACACAACGATGCCTCACTGGCGAAGAGTCACAAGAAGCCCTTCCTTCAGGCAGTCTCGGGAACACACAAAAGCATCTGCCCACACACAAGACAGGAAAAAACATTGCGCAGACTTACGTCAACAGGAACGTGTGCAATCCAAACTTCAAACAGTCCACAAATGGCACTTTATGGAAGCTCCCAGGAAACCACGGCTGGACGCTGTCCTCTTGGCCACTGGCTGAGCGCCAGAGGCAGCCGGAACGGCAGCGACAACATTTCCACCACACGTTTCCGCTGGCGGGCTGTCACTCTGGAGGTTCTGATTCCGCAGCTCACTGTGGGAACCCGGGCGCTGCGGTCATCTCTGAGGTCGCCCCAGAGTTCACACTCTCTAGGGAATCTGAAGACAACTAAAGCCTTGACATCGGGGTCCAAGTTCCGAAGCAGAGGTGCAGTCCGGGATGCCTGATGCCATGACGACGGCAACAGCAACATCTGTGACAATGACACAGCGACTCTCCGGGAAGGTTGCACAGATCCTTCTCCGGGCTGGAGGGCCTTCCGTTTCCTGTCGCAGCTTGGTCAGCAAGATGACTAGCCCTTAAAAGGGTTCTTGGTATAATTCTAGTAGTCTTCGTCATCAGATGGTCCTCGACAGTCTTCTACAGAGCAGAACTTCACTTTTGGGTCTCCGAGCCCCAGGTTGGGCCTATCCCACTTCTGACACCAAAGTAGCTTGCAGCAGGAGGCTAACTTAATCTCAACTAGAATGAGCGATTTAATGGAGCGGAAGACACAGACACACATAAACCACAATATAGGGCAACATAGTTACATACACATGCAATGCACACTGGGTAAACACATACATCAACACAAGGATCAGTACAGGAGGCATTACACATTAACAAATATGCCACATGGGAAACCAGCAGCGATGTTAGCACCAGCACTGTACCGGTACATAATGACTAAGCAAAGTCAGCAACTGTTATGAAAAAAAAAGCTGGTAAAAATCAGTGGTTGTGAAACCCCTTGTGTGTGTTTGTGTGAGAAAGAGAGAATATGTGTGTCTACATGAATGATTGTCAGCCTATGATGTGCAAATCTGCAAGCTCTCTCTACTCTTTCTCTCATCCCTCTCTCTCCCCTCCCTCTCTCCCTCCATATCCCTCTCTCTCCCCTCCCTCTCTCCCTCCATCTCCTCCTCTCATTCTCTTTTGGCTGGGTGCCTCACGCGCTGTCTCATTGATTATTTAAATGTTGCTATTGATCAAGCCTCTGTGTTTTTTCTCTTTTGCCACGGCGCAGTCGGCCCACGTTAGTGGTCCTCTTTAGTGCCTGAAAGCAAAGTTACAGAAGGACCCTCCGCCTTTAGAGGACCCTGAGGGGCTTTAACAGCCTGCTCCAGATCGGATCTCCGGCAACACGCCGAGGCAAACAGCCGCGAGCAAAGAAAACAAATGCTCCAGTCCTAAATTATACACACTCCGTAACCCCCCCCACCCCGCAGTTAGGAACGAGCCGAGTTGGTCGTGGCCGCAGGGTAGCCATGGCCATAAAAATATCGCTTTAACGGTAAACATGAGTACCCATCTGACCTCATTCACCTCCTGTTTATGTTGGAAGGATTTATTTTCCCTTCTTTCACCCATTTGTATGCTCTCCCTTTCTCTCTCTTTTCTCCAAAAGATTCATGTTGTGTTTCCTTGGAAGTGAATGGGAACGTGCACAGTGCTCCCGTAGCTCAAGGTAGGGGAGGGAGGAAGGCCCTGAAGCAATATTAAGGTCAGGGATTAGACTCCCAAGGTGCACACACGCTCATACAAAAGTATTCCTTTTCCTATGAAAGGTGAATGCGTTTGGTGGAAGGCGATTGAAAAGGATGGATGTGAAGAATGTGTGTAGCGGAGGATAGAGGTCAGGGCTGTGGGCTGCTTGTCTCCGCCTGCTGATAGTGATCACGTCTCCGCATAACTGCTTTTAACCGCATTCCCTATGAAACAGAAACCTTTCAATTTTGATTGGTTTTTGAAGAAATATGAAGTCAATTTGGGTGTGGATTCAAGGATTATTAAAGCAGTTTCTGCCACATGCCAACAGAATAAGAGCATGAGAGAGTTTTCTGTGTGTTTTCACAGTCAGGGCCACTTTGATTCAGATGAAGGGTTGCTGTATGTCATCATGAAAATGAAGTACATTTTAAGAGCTTCTAAGGCTTTTGTGTCTCCCAGTATTGCTGTATAAACACCATTAAACCTGTAGTAGTAAATTAGTATTGTCTGAGCAGGTCCTATTTGTCTGTATCATTTGTGGTTCTCAGATGCCAGACCGTCTAATCTCTGTCTCTCCATTATGTGGAACATTGAAACTCCAATCCTACTGAAACAGCAGCGGAAAGCCTCCCAGTATGAAGTGAAATGGCAAATGCAGCACCCCTAGCTTTTTTTATTTCTTTTTTTTTTTGTTTTGCCTTCCAGTGATTTGAGATAATTGCTAAAGCTCATTTGAATTGCATGATGAGACACATAGAAGACAACAACTGGAAAGATAGCACACAGATATAGTTTGGAAACACAGACAGTTGAGCAGAAACAAACTTTGAGAAACTGGTATGCTTTTCCCTCAAGAGCTTGCCATGTGGCACCCCTGAGGTTGTCCAGAGCACCACGTCAGTGCGAAAGGTTAAAGCATTGTGTGTGCCCGCCTGCTGGGATGTGCCACTCTGGGCTAGCGGGCAGCAGCAGGCCCTAATGAGTTCTGTCTGCTAATCGCCTCTTCTGCCTGAGCGACCACGAGCTCATTTGCCCTCCGGATGCCGAGGCGGGCATCCGTCCTGCTCTTCCTCTCTCCTCACTCTCTCCTCTCCCCTTCATCTCTCTTCTTCTTCCCCTCCATCTCCAGAGCTCGCCTCGCAAAGCCCGGCAGCGGGGATTAAAGCCACACTTAATCTCCGGCTAGATCAGATCAGTGCTGTTTGTGCTCTCTCTCTCTCTCTCTCTCTCTCTCTCTCTCTCTCTCTCTCTCTCTCTCTCTCTCTCTCTCTCTCTCTCTGCCCTCAGGGTACTGCCTCTACTGGCCGTTAGCATCCACCCCCACCCCCCACCACCCACCCCCCCCCCCCCTCTTCCTCTTCCGCTTCCCAGCATCTCTGCGTTCCAGTGGTGCCGAGGCGCTGGCAGTAGAAATATGGGGTCTGAAACACACCACTCGGCCTCCTGTCTCTCCTTATTTTTATTCCCACACTCCCCCTCTCCTCCTCCCATCCTCCTTTTTTTCTTCTGGGCAGTTTTCGCTCCCCACTTCTCCCATCCCTGTATTGTACCCCTGAGTCTTATTTTTCTCATCTCGCTTTCTCTATCTCACTCACTCTCTCTCTCTCTCTCTCACAAACGCACACACACACTCACCCCTCTCACACTCATCAAATGCTAGAACGGAGACGTGCATTACATACATATGTGTCTGGTTTTGTTGAATCCTGCTGGTGTGCGTGTGTGTGTGTGTGTGTGTGTGTGTGTGTGTGTGTGGTCATTTGTGACATGATGTTTTGATGCCCACGCAACCCTCCCTAGTACCCTACAGCCTTAGGCCACTAATGGAAATCCGCA
Organism: Alosa sapidissima; assembly: GCF_018492685.1. Lineage (NCBI taxonomy): Eukaryota > Metazoa > Chordata > Actinopteri > Clupeiformes > Clupeidae > Alosa > Alosa sapidissima. Next base: position 22,164,092 of record NC_055977.1, read on the forward strand.
CCACAATTTCCCACTTTCCTCTCCTAATTTATGTTTATTTGTTTGTCTTTCTCCCACTTTCCTCTTTCTGCTTGTTTTGAATTGCAAATGCTCCTTATCTAGGTCTTGCGTGACTTGTAACCTCTCTTTTTCAGACTAATAAAGAGGGCACAGGGTGGTGTTACAGGGAAGCAGTGGGTCTGAATAAGTGGCCTACATCAAGACTGCATCCCCACTTTACACCTACTCCACTATTTCTGCCCCAGCACTTCATTTGACAAGTCAGTGGTTTGGGAGTAAGTGTGTGTGTGTGTGTGTGATTCAGACAGGTTAGTGTGATAGGATAGGAGTGTGTGTGTGTGTGTGTGTGTGTGTGTGTGTGTGTGTGTGTGTGTGTGTGTATGTATGAGTGAGTGTGCGCATGCCTGTGTCAGCAGATAAACTTATCTGTGGCCGACACACACTCAGCCCACACTCTCTGCTTTTGAGAGCCGAGCCACTTTTGCCGGAACAGGGATTTGGAGCGGCCGAGGTTGTGTGTGTGTGTGTGTGTGTGTGTGTGTGTGTGTTTGGTGCGTCATCCCCCTCAGTAGGATTTGTTTTTGCACCACAGCGACAAAGAGGATGTTGACACTAACTACACTGCTAATGACTCTTCTTGCTCCCAACATCACCTCCTCACCTACCGTGGCACCATAACACACACACACACACACACACACACACACACACACACACACACTCCCACTGCTCCGTTGGCACGGGAACCGAGGCAAGAGTGTGCTCCATGGAGAGGAGGCTGAGATTATTGGTGTGAGCCCAGAGGTTGGATATGAGCGGTGAGCACCACCTTCAGAATCAATATCAAGATGATAAGACATCCATTCCCCACTTTCCTGTCTCCCCATCACACTATGACAGAGTTGAGCCACAGCACAGCACTGAAGCACTGCAAACTGAACCTTCTTGGCAGCTCCACGACTGACAAGTCAATAACAGGTGAAGAGACAAGTGCTTGCTAATTTTGTTTTTAACATGTTTTTGGTTGCAAGCCACAGCAGGTTGTCTGTGTTGCTGACCCCATGTGTTATGCTGGTGTAACATTACAGAAGGCTGCTACAGGTGATTAGCAACCCCACGTTGAATGCCCTCTTTTTAAGGTGAAGTTAGTTAGCTAAGATGGAGTTTCACTGAAGGGAAAGGGTCAATATGGTGGCTGTGCCCTCCTGTTGCTGCACCAATGGTATGAATATTATGCGGTGTCAGAGGGGCTAATTAGCGTTAGCGCTGAGTGCTATTTACGGATGCCCCATGAGAAGCAGTGCCATGGCGCTAACACCTGCTAATCGCTTGAGCTGCTAGAGCTAAGTTCAGCATGATTCTTTTTAAAAACGAGCCTCCCTGACCACATTGCAATAATCATTAAAAGGTGAGAAATAAAAGAGTTTTTTTTTTTTAAATATAAACCAAAGTTTTCATGAAAATCGGCATACAGAGTGAGCGAGCTAGTCAGTATGCCCAATGTGTCTCCCAGAAGCATGTAGCCAGAGCTTGCTAAGGTTAAAGCAACCAGAACAAAGCTGCTGTGGACAGAAACACAGTCTCTCTCTCTCTCTCTCTCCCTCTCTCTCTCTTGCTTGTCTATCTCTTTCTTTCCCTCTTTCTTTTTCTCTCCATCTCTTTGACCAAGCCATGTCTGTTCAGTGGAGCGCAAGTGTGTATTGTAGGGCAGTGCGCCGAGAATTAGTCTTTGTGTCGGCAGACGACTTGCCACTGCGGACACAATCCCAGAATCCCTTTTGTCCAGGGGAGCGTTCCAAACACATAGAGCACAGCGCTTGAGCAGTGTGACCGCTTTACTCATCTCCTAGGCTTTCTGCCCCAGCTGCCGGACAACATAAAGGCCCACCTCATCCCTCTCCCATTCCCTCTCGCGCCAACGACTTTTGCAAAATGACTCACCAGAGACCAACTAAAGACATAGACACAGACTCAAAGAGCGTCCATCTTTTATTCCACAGTCTGGGTTTTTAAACCCTTTCTTTGTTTGTTCATAGTACTTGTGTCATACTCTGTGGCCATCCGTGTATTTAGGCCTTTTCCTCTTTTTTTTTGGCCTGCTTGCTTCCGGGAGTTCACCAAAGGTTCACTGGCTGGACTCTGCCAGGAACCTTCTCCAACTTCTCCCAAACCAGCCCAGCCTCATATCAAGGCCACTGCCTCCGAGTTTAAGTTTTTTTCCCTTTTCCCGACATTTGGTTCACCCTCTCTGTGGGTCAGTGCCCCTGGGTGGAGAGAGGCCTCAGAACCTCACTGTCCCTTCACAGGGCTCTCCTCTCTGGAGGGTTCCCATGTGATCGGTGCTAAAGGCTAAACACTCCATCCTCTCCCCACACCACTACCACACTGCAGGGCACAACGCTGCACCGCACCTTTCCGGAGAAGCCAAAGGGTCTTATCACCACAGCTGCCCCTCCCTCCCTCCCTCCCTGGCCCTACGGCGGCCACAGATGGCTTTCTAATGGGCGAGGGCTGATTTTATTTTGGAGGTGGTCGGGGGTGGGCCAGATGAAGGGGTGGGGTGGGCTGGGGGTTTGCGTTATGCAGCCTGACAGAAAACAGAGCAAGTGACGACGGATGTGGGTTGGTCAGGCTGTTTTCGTCGCGTCGGTCCTCTCTTTGGGTCCGGGCTCCCAGCCATGTGGAAGAGGGCTACCGCTCAGCTGGCTAACCTTGAGAGTCTCTTTTTTTATAGATCGAGCATTATTTTACTGAGGGGATGGCTGTTCCTCTTCAAATGTTCTTCCATTCACTTTCTTCTAGTTATTTTCTTTTTTTTTAAATCTCTTTCCACCCCTTTCTTTTTTGTCTCTCTTTTCTTTGTCACTTCTTTTCTCTCTCACTCTCCCAGGTATCTTTTTCCTTTTCTTTATCTTATAGCTTCAAGTGTCAGTGTCTCATTTTTTTCTACATTCATTCAGTCATTTACACTGTTACTCAATCTCTCTCTCTCTTTCTCCTTCTCTCTCTCTCTCTCTCTCTCCTCTCCTCTCTCTCCTCTCTCTCTCTCTCTCTCTCTCTCTCTCTCTCTCGTGGAGTCCAGAGGTGCATGAGACAGACATGATTGACATGTAATGAGTTTTAGCCTCTCCTAGCTGCACCGCTTAGCACCGCTTTGCGAGCCTAATTGGCTGGCTGTGTTTGCACTGCCTGCAGGCTTTGGGGCATATCATTTAATTGACTGCATTTCTATGTCCCTGTCACCATTGTTTTTCTTTTCCCTTTTTTGCACATAAGCTCACACACTCACTTACCCCCAACCGCACACCAAAAACACAAACACAAACACAAACACAAACACACACACACACACACACACACACACACACACACACACACACACACACACTGATGCATACACACACACACACACACACACTGATGCATACACACTAAAACTTCAAAGTACTATTAAGATTGGGACCATCTCAGGACATTACTAAGAAGACCAGTCGTAGCCTCAGAAGCTAAACCCATTACTGTGCATCTACCGAAGCAGGGACACGTCAGACCAAATCATAAAAACATATGGGCTAAATGCTACTTAACACTCTAGAATGTTCTCTAATGTGCACTTGGCTGCAGAGGTTGCACTAATGGATGGTGGTCTGGAGTGAGAGTGCCTGAGCTGGTACCCAGAGAGGCAGGGGATGCGGAGAGTAGATAAGAGCAGAGCTTTATGTTCCACCATGGGTCCCCCTCTAGCCCCCACCACGCAGCACAATTTGCCCCTCTTCCCCCTCACTGCTCCTTACTCTCTCATTCAGAGAAAGACCACCGAGGAGAGGTGGGTGGAGATGGACATACCAATGCACGCCGATCCCTTCCTCATCGACACCTGCATACACACACACATACACACACACACACACACGCGCACATACACTCACAAGTGTCTACACACTCATGCACACTTACTCACATTTGTCTACACACACACACACACACACACGTGTGCTCAGACAGCACACATTCATTCCTCATCTCTATTCTTTTCTCTTCTCTCCTCTCCGCTCCTTGGGGGGAGGAAGGGGCGATGTAACGTGCAGAGATGGATGATTGGCAGGCTGTTGTGTTGCGCGGAGGCTGATTTCTCTGAGTGTAGTTAAGATCCAGGGAGCATGCAGTGGGAGGGAGAAACACAGAGGAGAGAGAGAGAGAGAGAGAGTGTGAAGGAGAGATGGGGAGAGAGATGGAGAGAGGATGGCGAGAAAGGAGGAGAGAGAGAGAGGAGGTGGAGGGAGAGAGAGAGAAACGAGAAATAAAACCCAGCATTCCTCCGTGGCCCCTCTCGTCGAGCCCGCCGTTGCCCACTCCGCGCTCAGCGGTTCAGCCCCCTCGCCAGAGGGGAGAAGGAAAAGCGAGGGATGAGATGAGTGCTGCAGCAGAGGGAAGCAGCTCAATTGAGAGGTGTAGATTTGCCTGCTGCCCTACATTCGCAGTTTATTCTCAGCTGTCGATTCCGCCCCCTTCAGAAACCCCGCCACCCCCCCCCCCCCCCCCCACACACACACACACACACACACACACCCTCTTCACCCCTCAAGCCCTCAACTCCCCAACTCCCCCATCTGCTATTTCTTCATTTCTGCTCTCTCTCTCTCTCTCTCTCTCTCTCTCTCTCTCTCTCTCTCTTTCTTTCTTTCTTTCTTTCTTTCTTTCTTTCTTTCTTCTTTCTTTCTTTTTTTTCTTTCTCTCTCTCTCTCTCTCTCTCTCTCTCTTTCTTTTTTTTTCTTTCTCTCTCTCTCTCTGTTTCTCTCTCACAGAGCCGCAGTCAACCAGCATCTTCAAATCAGCATCGATTTTTACTGGGCTTCTTTCAGTCTCGTGCTCTGGGTCTGAGTCATCCATTCAGCCCAGAAAAAAACCTTGAGGTAAATGTATTTCACATTCCATCTTTATTTCAGCAGGCCTAGTAGGTGTGTGTGTGTGTGTGTGTGTGTGTGTGTGTGTGTGTGTGTGTGTGTGTGTGTGTGTGTGTGTGTGTGTGTGTGTGTGTGTGTCTGAGTGTGTGTGTACACACACAGACATCAGACGGCACTGCTCATGTGGCCTATGCATGTGCCACACAAATAAGGACGGCGGCGATGAAAGAGAAAAAAAACAGATGCCAGTATTCATCACTAGATGGCGCCATAGCACCTTGGCAAGAAGAGAGAGACTGAGCCCCCCCCCCCCCCCCCCCACCACCACCACCTCCCTTCTCACAGTCACAGGAAGTAAAGAGGCAAGTAGCAACACACATGGTGGCATCATCCCTTTTCCTCTCTCATCTCTTCT